>NW_020291484.1:28946-317039 GCF_003184765.1 Aspergillus aculeatinus CBS 121060
GCTCTGGCCTCACTGGCTCTGGCCTCACTGGCTCTGGCCTCACTGGCTCTGGCCTCAAACCTGGCTCTTACTGGCCGATCTGTGACCCCGGTGGGGTTAACAGTAGCAGTCCTCCTGCTAGAATTCGCGAAATCTCGCTAAGAAATCACGGGCCGCGGGCTCTTCCCCAGCCGGCACTTTTTCGGTCTGGGGGTCTAGCCACGGAGATCACGGGTCGCGGGCTCTTCCCCAACCGGCATTTCTTCGGATTGGGGGTCTAGCCACGGCAAGGTCTAGGGACATAGCCTTTTGCTTTTCCCCCTTCTCCCCTGCGCTGACCTCGGATAATCTGGGCCGGTCTTTCCGGACTTTGGTGGTTCGGTGGTGCCTATATGCCGGCGTTTCTCTTCAAACGCACTCGGCATCTGGCATCCTCCGGATTGCGCCGCTGGGCAGCAGTATTCCCGTAGAGGGTAGGGTGGTATACACGACGTTGACACGTCGTTGACCAAGATAGACCGCGACAATAGCAGCCGTATCGTTTCGATGTCTGAGACAGGAGTTCGCTAGTTTGAGTAACGACACTCCTGCTCAGGGGCAACACCTTGTAGAGTATAACGATTCTTGAGAAAGTCACCAGTCGGTCAAGACGTGGTAGCCTCTTCAAATCTTCGCACGCAGCGCACACCCTATCAAAAGTATAGCAAGAACATTAATCCAATGCTGGGGAGAAGACAAACGAACCTGCACATGGGAAAACAAACACCACAAGGCGAGACTTCCACCATTCCCTTAGATCTCTGTTCAATTTCTCAATCACTCACACTTTTAGACAGATGTCTTCTTCCATTCCAGAATGCCTGAAAAGATGAAGTCCACTGCCCGGACCGAGGTATGATGGTCCCTTTGAAAAGGTGTCATGAGATAAAGCTCTTTGTGTGGTGTTCTCGTCATCGAGATGGTGGAAATCTTGCCTGTGGGTTGGAAGTTCGCAGCGAGGTTGCTTGAGAGGAGGATGACTTCTTTTTGAATTAGAGAACTCAAAATGCTGGCCTGGGTGTTCTCATGAAAACACCGTTCCAGGCCTGGAGTGTCGGAGTTGTCAAGGGATAATCAACCGCATCGGGGAGTTGGTTGGGTGTTGCGCGCCCGCGGGCAGAGAAAGTCATCGCGGGAGCACGTGATCTACGTCAGATTTGCGGCGAGTGGTTTCTCCACTCGAGCTTCAAGTTTGCCTTGGAACTACGTAACGCTTCGCAAAGGGGACCTGTGTCGTTGAAATCTGGTGTATCTGGGTTAGTGTGTCATTCCATCTCTACTTACGGACAAACCCGAAACTTGTCCAATGCGATCTTGATCTGATGCGACGGACCTTTTTCTTTTCTGACCCTGCTATAGTTTTGCGACACTAGTCGGCGCATACCTATACCTACCCACCTACACGAGAAACTCCGAGACCAACCTATAGAAGTACAATTGCAAAGATGTCATCCTGGCTTCAGCGCCAGGGTAGCTCCCATCAGTCGCAGCTGGCTGCTACGGCCGTACTCTCGGGCGCCGCAGTCGCTGGCGTCATTCTCGGCTACCAAGCGCTGCGGCGGAAAGAAGCCGTCCAGCAGCTCAAGGCCTCGATCCCAAGTATCGACGAACAACATCACGCAGAGAAGGTACATTCACTCCAAAGAATACTGCCGCATCCGAAGCTAATTGATTCTGGTCGTTCAAAAGCTCACAGATTATGGAGTCTCCGCCGCCACGCAACTGAGCAAAGAAGACGAGCGCAGCGCCGCTCTCGCCCGTCGAGCACAAGAAGGCGATTACGATGACGGTATGCCACGGGTCAACCCCTGACGGAGTCAAAAGCTTCCTCGTTGCTAACGAGCTTCCTCCGTGATTAGACCTCATCCTCGAACAACTCGCCCGGAACCGCGTCTTCCTGACGGACGAGGGCCTCGCGAAGCTCCGATCCTCCTACATCGTGGTCGTCGGCTGCGGCGGGGTGGGCTCGCACGCGGTGGCCGCGCTGGCGCGCTCGGGCGTGTCCAAGATCCGGCTGATCGACTTCGACCAGGTGACGCTCTCGTCGCTGAACCGGCACGCGCTGGCGACGCTGGCGGACGTGGGCACGCCCAAGGTGCACTGCATCCGCAAACGCCTGGAGCAGATCGTGCCGTGGGTGAAATTCGACTGCCGCAACGAGCTGTTCGGCGGGTCGGTGGCTGAGAAGCTGCTGGCGCCGTGGGCGCAGAACGACGGCGACAAGGGCCGCAAGCCGGACTTCGTGCTCGACTGCATCGACAACATCACCTCCAAGGTGGAGCTGCTGCACCACTGCCATACCCAGGGGATCCCCGTCATCTCCGCCATGGGCGCCGGCTGCAAGTCGGACCCGACCCGCGTGACGGTCGGGGATATCTCGCACAGCACGGACGACCCGCTGTCGCGCAGCACGCGCCGCCGCCTCAAGCTCCTCGGCGTGACGACCGGCATCCCCGTGGTCTTCTCCACCGAAAAGCCGGGCCCCGGGAAGGCGACCCTGCTGCCCCTGGCCGAGGAGGAGTTCTCCAAGGGCCAGGTGGGCGAGCTGAGCGTGCTACCGGACTTCCGCGCGCGCATCCTGCCCGTGCTGGGCACCATGCCCGCCGTCTTCGGCTACACCCTCGCCAACCACGTCATCTGCGCCATCGCCGGCTACCCGCAGGACTACAGTATCGGCGGCAAGGGCCGCGACAAGCTGTACGACGGCGTCCTGGCCGCTCTGCAGGGCACCCACGAGCGTCTGGCTCGCGCCGAGTACGGGCCCACCCTCGTCGGCCTGCGGTTGCCCGTCAGCAAGGATGATGTCGGCTACCTGGTCGACGAGATTTGGCGCGGCAAGAGCGCCGTCAGCGGTCTCCCCAGTCGCGTCTGCCTGGTGCCCTGGGAGCGGCCGCCGCGCGGCTTCGCCCCGGACCCGGAGTGGATGCAGCAGGGCCAGACCTATGTGCCTGTCGAGATGAAGAACCTGGTCTGCATGACCAAGGATGAGGCTACCCGCCATGAGAAGGAGGTTCTGCTCGGGGGCAAGACGCTCGAGGAGCTGTACGATGAAAAGACGATCGAGATGGTGCGGAAGCGCCAGAAGGAGATCGAGTTCTACGAACAATATCGGTGAGCTCGAGCTTTCATCATTTGGTCACGATTTTGATGCGCTTCCGCTCATGTGTATCACCACGAATCCTATTTTTGTATATGTGTGATAGATTAGATTCTGTATAGCGAGTGGGTATATTTTGATTGATTGTTACATGACACGAGACTGTTATGATCGCAAGTTAGGATCGGCAAGCAATGAGGTTCAATGTGGCCGCGGAGGATGATAAGTATCATCCGAGCCTGCCCTGTAGCCAAGTTCTGGTATTGCGCCACTCAATCTCCGTGTGTTTTACAAAGATGGTCGGAGGATTGCCACTGGCATAAGTGAAACATACCTCAAGGCTTCAATGCACGCTCCATCAGCTCGACTGCCTCCTCGAGGTGCTTCTCGTTATCAAAATCTACTATGAAATCCCATCTCGGCAACAAGCTCGATCTCAGACTCCGCAAGTCCAGCCTGGTTTCCTCTCCCAACCCGCGAAGAATTGGGCCGGTAGCCCGACTCGACTGGACGATACGCTGTGTGCGCGGGCGGCAAACCTGATTGTACGGGTGCAACGCAGTCCACGCCTCTGCGACGGTGCTTGCGCGGCCGAGCAACGGAAAAGGATCAGGCTGTCCTCATTTCGAGCGATCCCGACGGCCATGCCGGCCTCTCTGAAGGCCGAGGCTGATTCGAAGATGTGCACATTCAGGTGTTTATGGGGATAGAAGAGCATGAAGAAGCGATGCTCTCGCTAGGCCACCGCTAGAGATGGCAATCCGGATGGTAGAAGACATGACGATGAGTGGGGACTATGTGGTCCTTTGTTCGAGTGCGAGCGTGTGTGGCGGCGATTATGATGCTGACAACATATGAGGAAGCATGGTCGACCCCGCTTCCTTTCCCCAACATTTCAAGGACATCAAGACTGTCATCATTTAGCGCCGTAAGCTTTGATTGTCCCAGAACTTGTAAGACATTGACCTGTGATGCAGGTCAGTGCATTTGTGACTATCTCATCCCGGTGTGAGGCGCGGAGATACTCGATTGCAATTAATTGTCCGACTAGTCTGATCAATCAAGCATGTACTTCATACCACAATGGTCCTTCAATTGACTAGGTCAATGCGGAGTAATCCTGATCAAACGATGATTGAGAACAGGCACGGCAAAGATCAAGGCCGTTACAGTAGAAACCAACATCCGACACAGTTGGTTATGGCGGAGTAAGATATAGATAGCAGCGGACTAGCCGAAAGGGGTATAGACCGGGGTCTGGTCCCTTTGGCGGCAGGACCAAGGCACTAAGCCCCACCAGGAATAGCGGGCCACGGGACCCGCGGTCGAATCCCATTGAAGCAAGGCGTCGCCCGACACTTGTGAGTGTTTCCACCCATAAACCCGTACGTACCTTAACTCACTTCCCCAGCGAGGCTGACGATCCTCTCCGACCATCAAACCCATACCCACAACCCACCCCCCCTCCTCTCCCCTACAATCTACCTCTCTATGACCTCGTAAATTTCTGTCGCTTCTTCCCTACTACCCATTAGACCTACCTTCATGTGTTTCGTCATAGACATACCTTAAGATCCAGTGTCTAGAAGCCAGCCAACCACCCCCGACCGCCGCCCATCACATCACATCGCATCACCGACCGACCCGGCCATCACCAACCATGACATCCACCCATCACCATCCCCACTACCACCACCACGACACCGAAAGCCTCGACTACTCCTCCGACGGCTCCGACGATGTGCCCTTCCTCCAGAACGCGCTGAATCCCACCCGCCGGGTCAAACGATACACGCGCCCATTGATCGACTACGTGCGCAACGAATGGCAATCCAACACCACCAAGTACTCGTCGGGGTCGTCGCCCGACCGCTCCGACACGCCCCGATGGGTGCAGATGGTCCTGTCCATCGTCACGGCCCCGCGCTTCCGGCGCTATGCGATCATCTACACCACACTGTTTCTGTCCTGTCTGCTGGGCTGGGAGTTCGTGCTGTCGCCGCGGTTGCAGGAGCACTCGGAGTTGACCAAGTCGCTGGACCCGAACTCGAAGGAGACGGTGGGCGGGTGGTACGGGACCAATGCGCTCCCGAGCTTCGAGGGCGTCCTGCAGCTGAAGACGTTGGATTCGTCGCTGCTGCCGGCGAAGGAGGCGCCCAAGGCGGGTGCGGAGAGCACGAGACGGTTGATTGTGGTGGGGGACGTGCATGGGTGCCGGATGGAGTGTGCGTATTGTCCTTCCACAAAACCACTATTCCTGTTGTTTCGAACAGTGGGTGGCTAATCATCTCAATCTCACCGATTCAAACAGTGGAACGCCTCCTCGACGAAGTCACCTTCAATGACAAGACCGACCACCTCATCTTCACCGGCGACCTAATCAGCAAGGGCCCCGACAGTCCCGGCGTGGTCGACCTGGCCCGGAAACACGCCGCCTCCTGCGTGCGCGGCAACCACGAAGATCGCGTGCTGCTGGTGCGCCAAGAACTCGCGGAGATGGACGCCATGACGGACACGTCGGGCGACGAGTACATGGACGGGCTGTCGACGTCCGGAGCGCAAAAGGATCTCCAATTGGCCCGCAACCTCACCGACGAGCAGGCGGAGTGGCTCGACGCCTGCCCCGTGATCCTGAACGTCGGCCACATCCCCACGATGGGCCAGGTCGCCGTGGTGCATGGCGGACTGGTCCCCGGGGTGGATTACGACAAGCAGGATCCGTTCAGCGTGATGAACATGCTGACGATCGATCTGGACACCCATCTCCCGAGTTCCAGTCGCGACGGGAAGAAGTGGACCAAGGTATGTCCACACATAATCCTCTTTCCCACAACCACCCCCCCCCCCTCTCCCAAGCAGGTGTTGGCTGACCGTTTGAACGCAGTTCTTCAACAAACACCAATCCCTCACCTACAAATCCACCAAGCACGCCGACGCCCAGGCCACCGACTCCCAGGCCACGACCGTCATCTACGGCCACGACTCCAAGTCCTCCCTCAGCATCAACACCTACACCAAGGGTCTGGACTCGGGCTGCGTCAAGGGCGGGGAGCTGACCGCCTTGGTCATCGCCGACGGCGGCGACCAGAAGGTCATCCAGGTCCGGTGTAACAACTATCTGGAGAAGTAGACTGTTCTTGGTGCCAAGTGTCTGTTTCAGGGCGATGGTTTTTTTTTCTTCTGTTTCTATATATACATACATGATTCTTCTGCTGGTCTGGAGAGGATGTATCAATGGCTTTCTTTGTTTCTGGGTTGATTGGGTAACTTATGCATATGCATGTGCACGGCGTTCTTCTGAGGTGCGTGCGGTTTTAGATTAGTGGAATTAGCATCGTTGAGTTGAGTGGATGTATTGTATACATTTCCCTAACCATTGAGCCAGGGTATCAGACCACAGTCTTCTGGTGGGAGCACCTCTAAACTACAGTGTATACAAGCTAGGCTTGATCAACAACAGCCAACCCAGAGCAATTGAAATACGTACACAGTTTACAACTAGATTCCGGATGGCGAGCCAAAACAATCCAATAACAATCTAGATGACGGAAGTAGCTGTCAACCATCACCTCACCTCTCCCCACCATTATCACCTGCACCATCACCATCCGTATCTTTCTCAACCTCCTCCCACCCCACCCAGTCCCCCTCCCTCGTCCAAATCCCAGGCTTCGTGAAATCCTCATACCAGAACCCACCCAAGGCATTCAAGCGCACAAACGCGAATCGGAAATACTCATCCTCGCCGTCTGTCTGCCTCGTCCAATTGAACAATCCCTCCCCAGCAGCAGCAACAGCAGCAGCAGCGTCCGTGCCATTACCACCATCAACAACATCACCGGCACCGGGAACCAAATCCGACCAAAAGCCTCTATACCGCTCGACATCGTTAACCAAAACACTCACCCCATCTCCCGCCGACGGCCCGCGGGTGCCGTTCATCAGCGCGTCCCTGCCGACAGCGAAAGCGATGTGGCTGACGCCCAGCACAACCGGCGTCCCAACGACGGGCAGCACACTGCCCAGCTGGGCGCCCTCGAGCAGCGCCGCGCCGGTCTGCAGGATGGAATCGAAGCCCCAGCGCGCGATGCCGTTGACGAACAGCCCTACCAGCAGGCCCTGGTACACGAGACAGGGGCGGGTCTGCAGGGTGGTGCCCGGCAGGAACAGGAGGCTGAGGATGTAGTGGTGGATGCGAAGGTTCATGTGGGGCACGGAGAGGAGCAAGGCGATGCCGGCGACGAAGACACCATACACGGTCAGCATCTGCGGGAGGCGGCCTTCATTCCGGAAGGCCAGGGCCTGGGTGAGGACGATGAGCACCAGGCAGGCGACGATGATGAGCAGCGCGGGGATGGCGCCGGGCTGCTGCTGCAGGTCGTGCGGCGTGAGGCGCGAGATCGGGATCTTGTCGAAGGTGTCGGTGTTGAGGGCGCCGACCCAGCAGGGGCCCAGCCAGAGGACGGTCTGATCCCAGCGCGCGGGGAGGTTGTGGGCCAGTGTGCGCCGCACGGCGAAGTGGTAGATCGCCCAGCCGACGATGGCGCACGGGAGGAAGCGGCCCAGGGCTGTGGAGACGATCTCCAGGTAGTCGGGGGAGTACGGGGGGTCCGAGGAAAGGGCGACTTGGAAGTAGACGATGAAGTAGATGGAGGCGAAGAAGCCCGCGGAGGAGGTGGTGCAGAGGGAGAGGAGGGTAGTGGTGATGAGCGAGAAGGTGAAGAGCGGCCAGCGCTGGTCACGACAGCTGGTTCTTTCGGATGAGTCGGTGTTGAAGGTGAAGGAGAGCGGGAAGGAAGATGCGAAGCCGATGCTCGTGATCCCGTTCTTGGGGACGGATGGGTAGTCGTTATGCTCGCCTGTGCGACGGAGCACGCCGCAGCCGCCGGTTTGGCTGTTGATCAGGCCAGCGTGAAGTGCTGCAGGGCAGATGGCGGAGTCGCCGCGGTAGATGCCTATGTCTCCAAAGCTAGCTGGAGTGTCTGCAGTGGAATTGTCCTGGAGGGATCCTCCGATGACTAGCGGACGATAGTTGTACTCTGCAGGCCCGACAACATACGGCTCGAGCAGAATTGCATCCGCACAGCTGGCGGGGCAGCGAAAGGCAAAGCCACCATTATCAAACGGACGGCAGGCCTCTCCGTCGAGGCCACACTCTGTGGAATTATACCTGAGCAAGGGACTGTGAGACTGGGTTATGTGGAGGAAACGAGTAGGGGGACATACCATAGTCGTGCATGACACGATAGCTTGACTGGAGTTCCATATCCAGGAACCTCTTGCCCAGTAATCGAATAGTGCAGGATGGTCAAAAACACCACTCCCCACAGGGCGATACCAGCCACCAGAAGCGAGACTCTGGCGCGGGTGCTCGGAAGGAGACGCTCAATGTAACGACTCGGGGCCGTCTGCCAGCGGGCTAGCCATGGGGTAATTTTGTACTCGACAGGCGGGACTGGACCTTTGATCCAGGCACGAATCCCAGATAAGGAGCATGAGAATTTCCCGAGCTCTTGATGACGATTTTGACTTGGAATCGGGGATGAAGTTGGTAGCAGAGGCTCCCTCGTGGCGGCATCGGGCCGCAGGTCGGAGCTTTCCCGCCCAATCACAACCAGCTGGCTGCTGTCGGAGTCGTCATGATGCTCAGGCTCCAGCACCGTCAAACAATAGTCCTGCGAGCCCTTCTCAAATGAGGACGATCGCGAACTCGATCCTTTCCCTGATTGCGGTGCTCCTGCCATGGTTGATTCCCCATCCATGAATGAGATTTCGGGATCTGCGGAAGGGACCCAGACTCCGCAGGAATGTCCGCCACGCTAAAGTTAGTCATCACGAGCCATTCAATTGGACGTTTGCAACAATGTTATATTGAACCATCTATATATACCTTTCATTACTCAAGGCACGCATCACTCGCAGAGAGGAGTCCAAGGAGGTCAGCCCAGCGAAAATGCTCAGCACTCCGCGACTCGGTCGGTGAGGAGAATCCTGCTGACACTGAACCTCGGACCCCAGACCTCCTGGTACTTGGGTTCTACTAGTGTGAACAAGGTAATCAGGATCAAAATGTGAAACACCTCTCTGGGTGGACCCATCCCTACAGCATAAACATTCCTTGATTAGAGAAATATCATCATATTAGATAAATATCATAGCAAATCACAAAGCAAACAACGAAGGCCATCAGCATCCCTTCATCAAGCATTAGCACGCCAACCGGGTATCAGAATATTAGTTAAAAGAGATCTCATTAAGTCGTGTCGTGACAATGCGTGCCACATCATAATGGGTGAGCATCGATCGACGACATCTTGCATGATTGGTGCACGACAAGCATCAGAGGATTAGTCCATCTGGTCGCACAGATGAACAACGTGATCGACTAACTGTCCATCTAGACAGCAGAGCGGCCAAAGCGGCGACGGCTGCTGTTTCATGTCAGCAACGTGTTACACAAAATACACAAAAGGTCAGGGCACTTACTGTCGGGGAGCAGACGAGTCGCGGACACGGAAGGTAAACCAGATGCCCTGCAAGGCATGTCAGTATTAGACTATAGTCTTGAATTGGTGTCACTGAATCATACCAGGAGCGCCGAGGCCAGCCATACGATGGCAGAGATGAAACTGAACGCTTCGGCCGCCTTCCACCGGCCACACGAGTTGTTGTGGATGATGCCGCCCCAGTACCAGATAGATCCACAGTTCAGCTTGTGAATTGCATCGACCAGTATTCCGAACGCAGCGAACCAGGCGAAGGAGATGATGACATCGACTGTGTAACGTCAGTATAAGTGATACGCAACGCTAAGACTGAGGGACGCAAGGAGGCGGCACAACACGTACACGGCCACGAGAAGAAGCCCGATGAGAACGGGATCAGCCATATCAGGCCCAGCAGTATCGACAAGCCGGCTATGACTTCGGTATAGATCCATCTGGCGACCGGCCAGGCATCGCCATCATACTGGTGCAGGTAGTGTCCGATGATACCGGCAACCACCTATCAATCATGGCTCGTTAGCTTCTGTGGGGGAGGAGCATGCAGCCGATTAGTGATTGTACATACTGCAGCGCAAATGACTTCCACCACACGGAAGACTATGGAAATGAGACGTGAGATGACGGGCATGATGAGTCCCTGGTAACTCGGTCACAGTGGTGTGAGGTAGAGTGTGCTGCAGGTCGAGATTAGCGCGGGCGAAGACGCAGGCTTGTTGATTTGAGCAGTAGAGTGACTGTAAGATTAGAGTAGAGGAAGATAGAGGAAGTGAGTAACAAGCGAGTTATCCTGCAGCCAGAAGGAACGATGGAGGGAAGGAGAGCTGAAGCGGAAACGGGGGTTATATAGGTAAGTCTCAGACCCTCAATGAAGAGTCTATTCCCTTACACAGCACAACGACTCGAACGTCATCGTACGTAGCCAGTATTCAATTCAAGCAATTGCGAATGACATGACATCGTCTGCCCAAGCCCCAAGAAATAGGGCGGGAAGCAAAAAGGCGGGAAGGAAATTGATTGATCGCCCATCAGGTGAGTTTGAGTGGCTTGACTCCTAACCAATCCTCGGGAAAGCTACAAGGAGGGTACCTGGAAAGCTACCATTGACGATATGACCACCGATGTACCGCATGTACACTACTCTAATTCTCTGGCTACAGGGTATTATAATCCAGTACATTCGCACACGCCTTAGATTGCCAGGCAGCCGAGTTCACAATGCAGCAGCTTGATACATCATCATCACATTCACATTCCAAGCCACACCCTCTGCAGCAAGGGGATTCTGGCAGCCGAACAGAGCCCACTTAAGGCTGAAGGATTTCCCCACCTTGGATGCATGTTATCCCTTTCTCGTATCCACTTGACCCGAGGAAGGTCTGCGGTAGCGTTCCCACCTCTCGGGCGATCGTTGAAAAACTTTTTGAGTCTGAGTCGGTTATTTCCTATCACGTTCATGCAGACCAGCAGCGTAGCACCGATACAAACGTAATAATACTCGCAGTGATGAGGAAAAAGGGGGAACGGGTTGTGGCAGCACCGATGACGTCATGGGATAAGTCGTGGCAGCCCCGACTCGCATCTGCAAATGGTGTAACTTCTTAAAGCCTCCTATTAAGTGGTCCCTACCTGAAGAATCACCATTATCCTCTTCAACCTAAGTGCCTTGAGCCGACCATGGCTCCTGACAAGACTATCGCAGATCGTCGGTCAATAAAGCTCCCACCGCTCGAACTTTCCGCGTGTCAAGAACAATAACAACAAATTCACCAATTATCGGCTCCGGCTGATTTTTTTTTTTGGAAATTGGCCTATTAAACTATTGAACCTGCCTATGTTCAAGAAAGCAATTACAGTTCACGTGCCAGCCAGCAGTAACGTTAAATAACACATCGCAAAGCGGCCCCGCACTATGATTATACAACAATTGGATATCGTTTGCAACCAACACAGAACATAAAGAACATCCGCAGCCGAAGGGATTAATAATCGATAGTAAAAGTCGCATGAAACTCGGCTCTTTTTTGTTCGTCGTCAAGTCCGTTTCCGATCCTCCAGAAACCACTCCATGACCGTGCGGAAAACTCCCTTGGCACCGCTCTCGATCACATCTCCATGACACGGGATCAACCGATTGAAGTCCCACTTATCGATTCTCTGGATCGACTCCGTAAAGCCCTTACGATCCGAGCTGGACAGCGCATACCAGACAAATCTCTTCTGCCAGGTGGCAGGCGCGTTCGCGTTCAAGAGTGGACTGATGATTTTCGTCAAGAGGCCCGACGTGGCGCTCTCCCCGGTCTTCGAGTACTGTTCGCGCGCGGGGAGATTGAAGAGCAAGTCGGCCTCGATGAGGGTGCGGGAGGGCTTGTGGAAGAACACCAGCTCTCGCGACTGGTGGGCGTGGACATATTCGGTTTCGAACTCTGCATCGAACTCCTCCGAGATCTTCTGCGTTCCGACCAGTTCCTTGCGGAAGACATGACGGAAGGGGGTGGTGTCTTTGGTCTTGGGGTTGGATTGGCGCTTCTCCCAGAGTCCCTCGGGAGCGATGATCTCGGCATCTGGATAGGCCTCTTTCCACGCAGTCAGGTGGATATGGTGCTCGAGATCCAGAGCGGCGATGTACTTGACGTTGCCTCCGAGACTGTTGACCGTGTCGCGCACCTCTTGGGTCAGACTGACCGGAGAGAACACGGCCACAGAGCCGGAAGCCATCTTGACTATATTCCATTCATACAGAGTCAGCACGAGCACTGTGGCGGGCTCCAGGTCTCGAAGACTCTTGCAACATCATAAGAGGAATGCGCACCCAAGGTACCGCGGCCTCCGAACTTCAAGTGACCGAACCGCGCAAACGGCAAGCTCATAGTGATTACATTGGAAGTCACATTGCGAATGACCATCACATCGGCCGGATTCTTCGGGAAAAGAGGAGCCATGCTGCAAGCTTTCGGGAGCGTCTCTGGTGAAATGTAAAGTGCTTGTAAAATGGGTTGGAGAGGCGTAGATCTCAATCAGAAGTGGTTTGGCCGCGTCGACTGCCACCTCAAGGAGAATAAATAGAGTAAATCTTCAACGGGTCTTTCGCACGAGGGCACAGAAAAGGGGTGGGCAGATCGTGAAAAGGCTTGCAGGGAGGATGCCTGACAACGCAGCTGCTAAAACTAGAACAGCTTTTCCTTTGATGAAACGGAGGGTGCATGCTCGTGATTGCAGGTGCTGTGACGTCATTGCCAGCCCGGCCGCAATCGGCCAACTGCCACTGCCACTGCCACCATGGGCAGGGGCTAGACTGACTTAATTGCTAAACATTGACAGCTTGAATTATGGAATTCCAAATTATTTACAGCCAGCCTTAGTATATCGCTAACCTAAACATTGACAGCTATATTATTTGATTAGCAAGCTCCAACGGCTAGACTTATTCAATTACAAAACATCAACGGCTGGGCGTCGTCAATTAATAAGCATCACATCAAACAGCCGCCAACCACATGGCATGATACTCGTTTATTCGGCAAGGGCCTGGCTGTGTGCAGTTGTAGGTGGAGATGCTGCCATTAAGGTTGACCTAGCTGCATCCTGTCTCGCTTCTTTGGCGGGTTCTACATGGCATTCAGGGGCTCGACCTTTTGTATAATAAAGTCCTGCCATTTACAATGCTCCTTGCTATGGGTGGTATTGTGTCTGTAATCACTCAGATTCGTAAATACCTTTTTTAGATACGGATGGTCAATATCTACATCGAATAAAACCCCCGAGAATGTACAAAACATGACATCGAAATCGCGGCCAAATTTCCTTGTCAACAAATGGGTATCCTCACCTGCAAGAAACGCAACCATACGCCTGCTACATAGCTAAGAAAAGTCATCATCACAGGCCAGTCGGCCCCAGGCGTTCGAAACACGATCATCGCCAGGTCTGCGCCGTTGGCTGGGCTTCTTCCGCGCGATGAGGAATGATACATTCATCGATCCCATAGGCCTCGATCAGATCTTGCCAGGTTTCAAAGTCCAGAGTGAAGATAGCCTGGTGCTTCTGGACTCCCTTCTTCAGAGCTTCGCTGGGTGCATGAGGCTTCGCAGCGTCTAGAACATGCAAGGTCAATACCGGAATCTGCAGATGGATAGGGGAGGAACTTACGTAACGTGGGCAATCCTCTACTGTCCACCGAGATACCAATCAACCCATCACGAACCAGGAAACTCACGTAAAACAGGTTCTCCACGCTCTGTCCAAAGGACCTCGGGTTGATGCAGAAGCGGAACAGCGGGACACCACCATCATCAGCTACATTGTTCTCCGCCATCACTTTCTGCAGCTGCTCATCGGAAGGCTCCGCTTGGAGCGCCGACAGCTGCCTTTCGACAGTGTCTTGGCCATGGTTTTGTGTCTTCGCCAGTAGACCGTTGATACTGCCACACATGGTGGTCAAATTAGACGTTTCCTGCCGGTCAAGGTCTTTGTCTTGGAGATCCTGCGGCGCGACCGCCCGACTGGGGTCGATCCGCTCCCTGACCCTCCGAACGGCCTGCTGACGGGTTCGTTTCTGTACCGAGAGCGGGCCCAGAAGGAATCCAGGGACCGAGGGCCGGGCATTGCTGCAGAAGGACGCAGCCCGCCCCAGCCAGTCCCAGTTCAAGGCATCTCCATTATCTTCGCCGTCATCATCTGCTGGTCGGGCAGCGCGGCGACGTTGGGTGCTGCTGGGAACCGTGCTTTGAGAGTCTGCGGGGGCCTGGCGCATGAAAGTGATACACTTGGAGACAAATTCGTCGACGTCAATGCCTGCACTGGCGTCGCCCAGAACTAATTGTGCGGTCTTCTTGTATCCTAGGTCCGCCGCGCTGACCAATAGCCGAGAGTCGATGGTTGCATCCGAGGTTTGCTTGACGCCCTGAAACAACTCGTTGGCCTTTTCTATCGTGGACTTAATACCACTGTTTCCAGCCCGCATAAACTCACTGCGGGAATCTGCAGCGGGTATACGTTAGAGAAAAAGCAATTCCAAATTGATGATGGAGGGGTAGCCCACCGTTGAGGTCCCGCGTAAGGTCTCTCAGGCCCTTTCGGATTCTCCGTCGTTCGGCTTCATCTTGATCGGGGTCGTAATAGTCCTTGTCGCGGGCGGGCTGTGATCGCGATCCTTGAGACTGGCTTCCCTGTGAGTTGGTGGCCCGTGTGGACAGTCGTTGCCGCTTCCTCGAGGCGCTGCTGGGCATGGCTTGGATTTGAACACGCTTGCTGTTACCGGCTGATGTTGGATGATTTTCCTTGTCGGAGGATGGTCCAGGTGAAACTGCCTGAGCTGAGGTTCGGGTGGGAGAAGGACGTCGTGCCATCTCTTGGAGGGCAGAGACTATGCGACAAACGAGGCGCGCTGAGGGGAAGACAAAGAAACGCGAGCAGCCGCCAGACAGCCTACTGGGTAGTTGGTGGGAGGGGAGGATCAAGGCGCAGGAAGGAAACGAGGAACGAAAACAAAGGACTAAGGGTGTCTAGGTTTCAGTTGGCGCCAGGAGAGATCGTAGCACCGCCTTTCGTGCAAAGTCAACTATCCAGGCTTCGATAAACTTTTAGATGCAAATATTCGTTCTCAATAAACCTCCCATGAGCCTTATCTAAACTAATCCGTTGTGGTGCACGCGCCGAGCGCGTTAATCATGTGACTCCCGCGTCAGTCCCGGCAGCCCACAAGCAACTGTGGGCCGTCCCAGCCTATCATCGCCTCATCTGTTCCGAGCTGCGGGAATGATGAATGTCTCCAACAACTCAACTTCCCCCACCTATTATCATCGTGAGATAGTAACAAGCTCACCATGACGATTACTGGCGGGTGAATTGACTTGATACTGTCTGGCTTCTGAGTATCCGAACTCTCAGGATGGAGGCCTTTACCTTCGCCGTCTCCACCCAGGTGGACTTTCCCATCCACGTCAAGGTGTAAGTGGGCACTGCCTGTCCGATACCTGGCCGCTGTGATCCGCTAATAAGCTCCAACTTTCAAGTGGCTCTCTAGAGGGAAAGCAGAAGGAAATCCCCTTTTCCGTCCTCCTCCAACGGCCGGATCTCCGTCACCTTGGCTCCGCTCAAAACCCTCACTCGGATCTATTCGTCACCGTGCAATTATGGTCCGAATCCAAACCGCTGGGAGTACCTCTACAGACCCCATACAAGGCGTTCAAATCCGCGAGGTCATGGAACGAGTGGCTGCAGATGCCCGTCTCAATCAAAGATGCTCCTCTGAAGAGTCAGTTAGCTATCACGGTCTGGGACTTATCACCGTTCGGCGGCGAGGGAGCTCATGGCCATTACGTACCATTCGGTGGAACAACAATCCCACTCTTCGACGCGGACGGGAAGTTGAAGATGGGCAGGCAGAAATGCAAGATATACCGGCATCGAGCTGCGGATGGGTTCTCTGCGACCACCACCCCATCGACTCCACCACCCAAGCGTCGGAAAGCAAACGCCCCTGACCCACTGGGTCCGTCGTTGGAAGAAATGGAGCTGGAAAGAGTTGAGGTGCTTATTAAGAAGCATGAGATGGGAGAGCTGCCGCGTATTGACTGGATGGACCAGATGGTCTTCCGACAATTGGAGAGATTGAAGCTCAATGCTGAGGAGGCCGCGAGAAAACGGGCTATACGCATGAAGGCCATCAAACACAAAAGCTCCGACGGCCGGATAGAGGGTGGTGACGATTCCGACGAAGATAAGGTGGACGATGAGAACTTTACCCTCTACGTCGAATTTCCCCGATTCGACCATCCCATCGTTTGGGCTGACCACGAGTATCCCGCCCCGCCAATCTCGACATATCCCCAGAATGCGCCCATGAACACGAATACTCCGCTCAAGCCCCTTCCAGAAGTCCGATTTGGCCCCGGTATTGAGGGTGCCGATGGCAGTGGTGTGATCAGGATATACGACCCTGAAGTCGGACAGACAGGAAATCCATGTGAGGACAAGCACCGAAGACTGATTCGGAGCACCCGTACGGGCATTATGGATCGGGATTTGAAGCCAAACCCTAAGATTCGCGACGAACTCAATGTGATTCTATCATACGAGCCCACTCAGGATTTAACGGCAGAGGAGAAGGACCTTGTATGGCGTTTTAGATACTACTTGACGCGCGAGAAGAGGGCCCTCACCAAGTTTGTCAAGTCTGTAAACTGGCGCGATGTTGGTGAAGCACATCAGGCAGTGGAAATTCTGCCGAAATGGACGGAAATCGATGTGGACGACGCACTCGAACTACTAGGGCCGACTTTTGACAACGCCGCGGTCCGTTCATATGCGGTGGAGAGACTCCGCAAATCTGACGACGAGGAACTGCTACTCTATCTGCTGCAACTAGTGCAGGCACTCAAATACGAAGAAAATCCCGAGGGCGCCGCAGGGGACGCTGCTCATGACTCGTCGCTAGCTAATTTCCTCGTCACGCGTGCCGCAAACAACTTCAAACTAGGCAGCTATCTACACTGGTACCTGATGGTCGAATGCGACGACACTGGGCCGGGTACATTGTCCGCGCAACGCAGACTCTTCGCGAGGGTGGAATACTACTTCATGACCGAATTGGAGCAGATACAGCCGGAGCATCGCAAGACACTGCTACGGCAGGGCGAGCTCGTGGTCATACTCACCAAGATCGCGAAAGACGTCCGCTTCTCCCGCGATAACCGTATCCTCAAGATCGAGAAGCTAAAGAAATTCCTCAAAGACCCGAAACACGAACTGCTCCAGATCGATCCCCCATTGCCACTGCCCCTAGACCCGGAGATTATGGTGACCGGCTGCCACCCGGACGAAGCCAACGTCTTCAAATCCTCCCTCTCGCCGCTGCAGATTGTCTTCAAGACCGCGGACGGCCGCAAATACCCTATATTGTTCAAGGTCGGCGACGACCTCCGACAAGACCAGCTGGTCATCCAGATCATCATCCTCATGGACCGCCTCCTCCAGAAAGAGAACCTCGACCTCAAACTCACCCCCTACCGCATCCTAGCCACCAACGCCACCGCGGGCGCCGTGCAGTTCATCCCCTCGGCCTCCCTATCCGCCATCTCGGCCAAATACAAATCCGTGCTCGCCTACCTGAAGGAGAACAACCCGGACGACACCGAGCCCCTCGGCGTCCGCAAGGAGACCATGGACACCTACATCAAGTCCTGCGCGGGGTACTGCGTCATCACCTACCTCCTCGGCGTCGGCGACCGCCACCTGGAGAACCTGCTCCTCACCCCGGACGGCCACTTCTTCCACGCCGACTTCGGCTTCATCCTCGGCCGCGACCCCAAACCGTTCGCCCCGATGATGAAGCTCTGCAAGGAGATGGTCGAGGGCATGGGCGGCACCACCTCCCCCCTGTACCTCCAGTTCAAGCAGTACTGCTTCACCGCCTACACCACGCTCCGCAAGTCCGCCAACCTGATCCTGAACCTGTTCAGTCTGATGGTCGACGCCAACATCCCGGACATCCGCGTCGAGCCGGACAAGGCCGTCCTCAAGGTCAAGGAGCGTTTTCACCTGGAAATGACCGAGGAAGAGGCCATCCGGCACTTCGAGCAGCTCATCGGGGACAGCGTGAACGCCATCTTCGGGGTGGTCATCGATCGGTTGCATGAGTTTGTGCAGGGTTGGAGGGCTTGATTCGGCCCCTTTTTTATTGATGGATTCTGTTTATAGCGATGTTTGCAAATGTTCCGAGTCATTGGGCAATTCCTAGAATAGGCATGTAGGAGTCAGGCGCTCTCCAGATGGGACGGACGGGCGCAGATTTACATTTTTTCCCCTTGCTTTCCCTATCCTTCAAATGCCTCTACATAGACATGAAACAACGGGCGGTTAATACCCTATGTTCAGTTTCGCCTTTTCACGATTTTGATAGAGAGACAAGAATACTTACGGTCCTCCTGGAATCATAATCATATAGATAGACACAAGTCTATTCACCTGGACATTACTTTTTTTGCTGTATCGAATCCGAAATGACGTCGTAAAATATCACAACCATTAAGGTGCTCCCGCGCAAGAAAGTTTCTTCACCTAGAGCACGCTTCTAATATCTAGAAACCCCTAAATTTAACAGATCAACCCCGTCTCCGCTCGCCCTCCTCCTCATCCGGCCGCCGCCCCCAACCCTCGAGCTCAAGCCACTCCCGCCCTTCCTCATCGAGCTCCCGAGAATTTGATTCCTCGAGCTCCTCCTTCAAGTGCGACGACCGACTCCCCAGATCCCCGCCATCCTTGGCATACCTCCTCCCCTCCACAAACAGACCGCCACTGTCGGAACTCACCCCGGAAGACCCCTGGCCCGCCTCCGTCCCAGCAGGTATAATGGTCTCATCATCGGGTCCCGAAGGCTCTTGTCCCGGGGCCCCGCCCTTCCTCCCCGCTTGCTCTTGCGCTTCAGCTTCAGCATCTTCGTCGTCCTCCGGCGTCCCCTCCTTGCATGCCCACGCGTCCACGAAGCGAAGG
The DNA here is from genome assembly GCF_003184765.1 of Aspergillus aculeatinus CBS 121060. Classification (NCBI taxonomy): domain Eukaryota; kingdom Fungi; phylum Ascomycota; class Eurotiomycetes; order Eurotiales; family Aspergillaceae; genus Aspergillus; species Aspergillus aculeatinus. The sequence goes on from NW_020291484.1 coordinate 48,057, forward strand.
ACCTTGCGGGGCCACCATCGCTTCATGATCAGGAGGCGGAAGGGGACGAGGAGGACGATCAGCACGGGGAAGGCCGGGGCGCCGCGCGTGAGCGTGAGGATGAAGATGGCGACGGTGATGATGATTTGGAGGAGGGTATAGAGGTGGATGGGGATGTAGGAGGGGGTATTGAGGGCATCTTCTTCTTGAGTGGTTGGTTCAGGGTGATTGCTGGTCTGGGTGTTTGTGGTGGAAGCCGTTGTGGCGAGGGAGGCAGGGAGGGGGGGAAGTTCGGAGGGTGGGGTGAGGAGGTAGAATGTTCGATAGAGGATTGGACTAGTTAGTAGATTTAGTGGGTCAGCTAATAACAATTTCTAGGGGTTGAAATTGGGGTGAAGGGGAGAGTTGGTGTAGGCTTACTTCACTGAGAGACTTTGCTCGCCCATGAACATGAACAGACCGGCTAGAACGCTGGTCGGGGTCAAGCCAAGGACTTTCATGAAAGGTGGGCTGACGAAGAGGAGGATGGCGGCGGCGTGGAGAAAGGATGACCATCGCTGCTCATAGACGCGTTTGACCTCGTAGGTCTCAGTCTTCTCCTCGCCGTCGACGAGGATGGTGCGCTGCTCTTTCTCGGTATGCATGAGGGATTCGGAGTGGAGCGGCGCTTGCGGGAGGAGGCCGTTGGCTGGTGGAATCCCCAAAATCCCACAGAGAGCTGTGGTGGTACCAAGGAGGATAATGTCCCACGCGAAACCGCCGGGCTTGCGGGTTCCATAGCGGTCGATGGTGCAGATGATAGAACTGACTTCGTGGTCAAAGAAAAAGAGGATGGTGATGATGACTCCAGGGAGGATGGCGGCGAAGACCCATGTCACGGGTAGGTGCCAGAATTCGACGAAGAATTGATTGCGATCTGGAGACGTGGGCTTGAAGGAGGTGCTCACGGGAAGGGTCATCTTATCCAGATGAGCCAATTCGCCGATGTGGGGAAGTCCGATGAAGACAATGATGGAGATTGCAGCGGCATACTCGGTCAGGCCCATGCGGATGTATCGGTGAAACAAAGGACGCCAGCTCTCTGCGGTCGACAGAAAGATTGCCAACAGCATTGTTCCAACGGCACCAATGACGGCGTACAGGAAAGCTGCGAACGACAGACTGTCATGGGCTCGTTCCAGCTCCTGAATTGCTTTGTGGAAGTAGATAATGCTGTTGAGGAGGGAGAATATCTCCGTGGCGAATGTTGTGACATATCGCATTGTCCAGTCATGGGCGTTTATGATTGCCAGGACATAGTGCAGCCAGCCAGCATGTATTAGTGACCAGGCCATGAAAGGCAAGAAAGGTATCTGTTGGAATGCCATTAGTCCTTGATTTCACTCTTGCACTAGTGGGCTGCGTGGGCTGCGCACCTTGAAGACCTCATCGCAAAGTTTGTAAATATTCTCTGCGAGCACTGAAAAGGGCCCAGTGACCCCGAGGATGGTCAAGGGTTGGATGGAAAATCTATGAACAACTGTAAGCCAGCGCTCAACGTAGGCAATTAGAGGTATGAACACACAAAGAGAAGATTATGCTGCATAGGCCAGTACTGAACACCACCTCAATCGTTCCCCAATGCTGGCCAGTTAAGACGTACAGGTCGCTGGCAAAAGTGATCCCAGGAAGAAGGTTAGTGAAGAAGACATAGACGGCACTGGCGAATATCAGCTGGTTGAAGATCTTCCAATCTGAGACATATCGCCGACGCAGGTTCAATATATCCTGTTTGACTAAGCGGAAGGGACGCAAAGGACCACCAGCAGCCACAGACCCACGCAAGACCCGGATAGCTTTGGGAGTATGTTTTGATGGGGTGATTATGGAGTGCGCATCTTCATCGTGGCTATCATCGTCCTCATCCTCGTCCCGATCCCGTCGCAATTCGCGGCTGCGCCGACGCGGACTACGCTTGGGCGATCTCCGCTGCTTGCGGGACCTCAGTCCCAAGGACGAGACCCGAGTAGATGGTGGACGAAAGGCAGAGATCAGAGTCATTATGTGATCAATGACCTTGGGGTAGAAGTCTGTGGAGGGGTCCACGATAAGATGCGATTGTGGGGGAGATAATATGGCCCCGATTGTTGCCCGCCTTGGCCGGGCTTGGTAGATGACGTATCATATCCCCCCGGTAAATAGTACTCGTGGACGATAGACGGTACCAGAATGTGCTTGCACCACGGTTCTAATTTTGGCGCATTCCTGCTCGAAACCCGGGTCTAGCTTTCGACCAGGTCAAGATTGATATTTGCATCTGTTCTGCGGCGATGAGCAGTGGTCGGTCCAGACCCGTCTAGACGAATAGCCAAGTACCAAGAGGTCTTCAACTCATATGGTCTGATGCTGACAATCCCACAAACGGCTTCATTGGATGTATATGAGAAAGCGTGTGCCGCATGATGGAATGAGCTCCACTTGGATACCAGCCATGACTAGAACAAGCCATGAGCAGTTTGTCTCTCGCATCGCGAGGCCCGCTGATAATATCCCGTTATGGAAATCGTAACTATACCCATCCACACCGCCTCCCTGACCGCCCTCATCTCCGAACGAAATTGCCGCTCTTCCAAGAAAGCATTTGGAAAACAAGCATCGCAATTCAGTCCATAACCTTGACCTCACTCATGTCTTTCTGATCATGAGCAAGAACAGTTTCTATGTGAATCTACGCAGTGAAAAACTTAGCATCTACACCTTAATGGACATACGATAATGGCCGCCACATTTGTTCCGCGCCAGGTGTTCCCGAACTATGCGTCGATCCCCCGGTCGTATTTCTTGGGCCACCATAGGGCTGGCTTGAGGAAGATGCAAAATATGCTCTCGTCCATCGACTATGTCATCGAGTGCCGGGACTATCGGGTGCCAATCACCTCCATGAACCCAATGTTTGAGGAAGCGCTGGGGAAGACGAGACGACTGGTTGTGTATACTAAGAGAGATCTGGGTGCAGAATCTGGGTCGGGGGCGCAAAAAAAGGTTGGTGGCATAGCCCACAATTGCTCCCTTTCAGGCTACTACTTATGAGTGTGTGCCAAATGACTGATTGCAATGTGTCAAATTTCCAGGCGGAGAAAACCATCCGGACTTTCAACAAGAACGGGGATTCGCTCTTCGTCAGCTCATCGTCTCGGATGGACGTCGGCACCATCCTGAAACACCTGCGTGACGACTCAGGGATTCCGGAGAGACTCGTCGGCACTCGAGTGATGGTGGTCGGTATGCCCAACGTGGGCAAGTCGACGTTGATCAATAACCTGCGCAATCAGGGGGTGGGAAAGGCCAAGGCCGTACGGACTGGAGGCCAGCCGGGTATCACGCGCAAGATCGCCTCGCCCGTGAAGATCATCGAACGCGAGAATGGCTCTCATGTCTACGTCTTGGACACGCCGGGTGTCTTCATGCCGTACGTGCCGGATGCGGAGAACATGCTGAAATTGGCACTCTGCGGCTGCGTCAAGGACTCGGTCATCGCGCCCGTCACGCTGGCCGACTATCTATTGTACCATATCAACCGCAACGATGCGCAAGTCTATCAGCGGTGGTCATCTCCCACAAATGAGATCATGCCACTCCTGAATGACTTCGCCCGCCAGACAGGCCTTCTAGCCAAGGGCGGAATCCCCAACACGGAGCTTGCAGCCCTGCATTTCATCCAGAAATGGCGCGCTGGGGATCTGGGCAAGTTCATCCTCGATGACCTGCAGGCCGAGGAGCAACGGCTGTTGGAAGGTCGAGAGCGGGAGCCCATTATCAGTCGGACGCAGGCGCTGAAGGCTGACAAGCTGTCACGGAAGCAACCCAAACTGTAACTAATCACATCTCGCACATAGACTGATATAGCTCGCAACCAACCACCTGTTGTACAAAAGAACGAATCATGTTGGTATCATCAATATGCTTTTGCCTCCCTTAGGATGCATCGTAAACCTGCCAGCGGGTGGGGCAGCACCGCGTATGAAAACAACAAATGTCAAGCAAAAATATGTGAGAAGCGGCGAGAGAACACAACATATGGGTGAAAAAAAGCAACCAGAACGCCATAGAAACAAATATGACAGTAGAAGAGAAACACCCCGAGAAGACCCCAAGATGACATCACAAATGAGCAGGAATATAAGCCACAAACTCCAGAGCACACAGATATCAAATATCCCCACCCCATCCCCTCAGGAGATCTTATCCAGCAGTCGTCTCCTCCGTCGGTCGACCAGCTCCTCCTGCACCTCCTCCAGACTGGGCAGCCTCCACTCGACCCCGTCCCCAGCGTCGCCCGGCAACGGCTCCCACCCATCGTCCCCATCATCACCCTTCTTGCGCAGACGCTCCACGGCCTCCTTCTCCTTCTGCTTCTCATACGCCAGCAGCGAGCCATCCTCCTCATCCAACCCATACCCGAAATAATTGGCATCGACCTTCTTCGTCGCAATATCGCCGCCCCTCCCCTTAACCCCACCACCACCACCAGCAGTATCCGCATCATCCTCCTCGGCAGGCCGACCGCGCCGGGCCGCCGCCTCGAACATCTCCTTCACACCGGGCAGCTCCCTCGCCCGCCCGAAGTACCGATACCCTTTGCCGCCGCCGGGGATCTCGCGGCCGTCGTCGTCGAACACGCGGCCGGACCCCCGCATGTAGTTGGGCCCGCCCAGGTTGCGGATCTGCATCTCCCACGTCCACTTCTCCCGCATCAGCTTGTTGATCTCGTCGTTCAGGTCGCGGATCTGGTAGTCGCTCAGGCTGGGCTCCTGGATGCGCGACACCTTCCGCGAGATCTCCTTCAGCACCTGGCCGCGCCATTTCTCGCACATGGGGATCGAGTCGACCGAGGTGATGGCCTTGGGCCGCCGGGTGCGGCCGATGTCGATGATTCCGAGGTCCGCGGCCTGTTGGGCCCGGAACCGGAAGAGCATCGACTGAGCTTTTTCGCTGTTACGCGCCTATATGTTGCAGAACGGGGATGGGATTAGTTCCATCGTATAGCTGTGAAGGGGGAGGGGGCAGAAATAGGGGCATTGTAGTGGCTATTTCTTCCAAGGCAGCAAGAGCCCAACTTGTGGCGGGAATTGGAGCAAGGTAAAGGTGGGTTGGGTGGGCAATGAAGAGCTTGTTTGTTTCGGCGGGGAAGGCTATGCAGCCGGAGGGGTCTGTCTCGCACGAAAGCGAGTCAGGAAGTGATTCATCGATCGAGAACTTACCATCTTGAGAAGCGACGCGGGCGGATCCCGTTCGAGGTGGGCGCTCGAGACAGAGAGGTTGAGGTGCAGAAGCAGAGAGGCATGGAGTCTTAACGTCCCAAGCTGGAGTGGATTCGCCCGCCGCCCGCTCCAAGCGAGCGCCAAGCGTAGCCGCGCGGCTAGGAGAGCTCCGTCGGCTTGCAGCACCACGTTGGTTTGACCTTAATATCTAGCTGGCATAAGCCGCTGACCTTCTGTATGGTCCAAGTATAATCTAAGCTGGTCAAATGATCTATAACTCGAAATTCCTAATGGGCTTCTATGTACTAAGTATTGAGAACGACGTCACTTAAGTGACAGCGGTAGTGGCGGCTACTTAGTAGAGTACCCGCACCGGATATATACATGGGCCACCGTGTAGGGCGATCAGATGGAGCAGATGTCGAAGAACATACGTAAACGTGTGAGCAATACGCGGCATCTCAAGCTTCTATATGTTGTATTGGGACCCCAAGGCCATGTACAGTTACTGTGGTCTGTCTGGACGAATATAAAAGCAGTCGTTCAAGTATACAATCATGCGATAGGCATATTCCCATCAGAAGTCATCAAAAATTGCATCAGGGACCTGCGTAGCGGTTCCTATGAAGATCAATAAAGTGCGCAGACACATCATATCAAATACCATGTAAGACCAAATCCATACGCCCTAAATCCAATCACACTCCGTAGCCATGCAGGGCTTCAATCAAGTCATGTTCGTAAGTTGTCGCTCAGGCCCTGGATGAAGATTTAGCGCCCGAGTCTCGAATTAGTAGGCAGATGTGTAGTAGAGTCATTCTGCCAGGTCGTCATAGTCTTACAAGAAGCCTTTCGTGTTGCTGGGCATCCGTTGTGGTATGTCGCCGGAGTTGTACACGCTGCTGCCCCGTCTGCTGCCAGCATCACTCCATGCGCCGATCCGTCCGATTGCGCTGCCCCGTTCAACACGGAGGCCCCTCCAGCCCTCCAATTCTCGCTCCACCCGGAGTAGCTTCTCTCGTTCTTCCCGCAGTTCTCGTTCCGCTCGACGCGCCTGAAGCTGTGCCTCGGATTCACTTTGCTGAAGCTCCTCGATGTCGCGCAGGAGTCGGTCGATCTTTGCGCGTGTCTTGGTGACGTCATCGTTCAGCTGTGCATTCATCTTATCACGTCGCTCAATCTGGGATTGGAGATCCTTCACTGTTCGGTCAACGTTACGCAACGAGCGTTGTTCAGAGCTTTGCTTAGACTCCTGCTCCTCAAGGTGTGTTTCCAGCTAGTTATCGGGATTGGTTAGTGATTCAAAGGGTCGTACCCTTGTATGCGGAAGAGATAGACTAACCTCCTTGATTCTCTTGTGCAGGAAGCGTACGTCCTGGCTACCAGAAGAGTAGCTCTTAGTTTCCAAGTCGACGCAACGCAGCTGTGATTCCTTCAATTGCTTCTCGAGCGCAGCCTTGTCTTTGAAGAGTTGGGCATTGTTCTCTCTCTCAGCAGTAACTTCCTTTTGCATTTCCATCACCAGAGCCTCCGCGCGCCGCATCTTGCCGACAGCAGCAGCGGAAACATCTTCTTGTTGAGCAAGTTTGGACTTCAGCTCTAGTAATTCACGGTCCATGCTTGCGGCATTGCGCATAGAGGGACTCTCTCCTTTGACGAGATCTTCAAGTCTTGCACCGGCTTCAGCCAAGCGCGTTTCCAGAGTTTTCTTCTCTGTAAGTAGCATATCGCGCTCTGCGGTCACGTCATCAACTGAAGTACGCAGGGTCCGGACTTGTGATAGCAACGACACGACCTTGCTCTGAGCCTCGTTGTGCGCAGATACCGCCTCATCACGAGAGGTCGTCACATCTTGAAGCATAATGTCCATGCGGGCCTTCTCCTTTGCCCATGTTGAGCTGTTCAGAACCTCGTTGTCCCACTTGCTGCGAAGATCTTCGAGCTCCTCGCGCAGGCGGGCATTTTCACCGCGAACATTCAGCACCTTCTCACGCTCCATTTCAAGTTCGTTGTTGAGGGTTGTGAACTCGCGCTGATACTTCTGTCTGGTCTGCTCCATAGAGGTTTCCTTGTCCTCAATGTCAATGGCACGTTGGTTTCTGTAATCTTCAAGCTCGTTTTGGAGACGCTGCTTAGCCTGGAGGGCAGCTTGTAGCTCTGCCGCCTGATCCTCCATTCGCGCTTCGAGAGATTGTGTTTGGCGTTGCAGGTCTTCGACGAGAGCATCCATCTGTTTCCGCTCGGCCATGATCTGAGCGCAAGTATCCTCGGCCTCCTGGGCTTGGGTTTTGGCAAACTGCTCAGCCCGAGTGGCCTTGAGGACAGTGATCTCTGCCTGCTCAAGCTTGTTGAAATATTCATCCGCTCGGGACTTGTAGAGGCTCAGACTCGATGCAAGATCAGCGGTTTTTGAGGTCTCCGCATCAAGCCGGATTTGAAGATCAGAGAACTCTTCGAGAAGTTGGTTCCGGCTGATGGCATCCTGATCCCGTGCATCTTGCACCTCTTGGAACTCGGAGCGGGTGTCACGTAGCTCTACCTCCAATGTGGCCTTGGCGCGCTTGAGTTTCTCCAGTTGAGCCTTAGAGTCACCGAACTCTGCCATGGTTTCCTTGTGTACCTGAAGCAAGGCTCTCCTCGACTGCTCTTGCGAGTTGATCAGATCGTAGAGTTCTTCGTGGGACTTGGCTTGGATGTCGCGGAGCGAGAGCTCCCCCGTATGGATGCTCTTCTCCATTGCAGAGAGCTTCCTTGCTGAATCATCAAGCTGCTCATGCAGACGGCCATTTTCACGCTCAAGCAACTGCATTCGGCGTACAGAGTCATCCTGCCACATATCGCGGGCTGGGGATGCTTGGGAAAGCTGGTTCTGGAGATGCTTGTTCTGCATTTCGCTTATCTGGAGCTTGTTTTGAAGTTCCTCGATTTCTGCTGCCATGTCCATCCGCTTCTGATAGCCTACGGTGTCCACGGTCCTATCGGAGCGAGCGGAGTCTGCCATTTCGTTGAAGTTCAGTTTCCGGTTGGGAGTCGTGGGCGTGCCAAACTTCTTTGCAATGTTGTCGGAGTTCTTTCGGAGATGGGTTGGTGTACGATTTCCCGCAACCTGGTTCTGGTCGATCTCCTCGAGTAATGCCCGTTTCGAGGAGGCATATCGCGCGTCGAGCTCCTTCATCTCATCGCCATGACGACGGCGCATTTCCGCCAACTGGCTCTCGGCCCGACTATATTTCTCCTCGGTCACCTGCAGCCTGCTTCTGGTGGCTTCAAGTAATTGGGCCAGGTCGATCTTCTTAGAGAGGTCAGGCTGTACCTTTTCCCACGTTGAATCAGAAAGATCCGCTTCGGGTTCCACGACCTTGTGTAGCAGCATCAGCTGACGATGCAAATCTTCGATCTCCTTATTTGCACCGTCAAGAGAGTTCTGGAGTTGACGCGTGTTGGTCTGTGCCTGTGTGCGGAGTTGTCTTTCCGTCTCCAGGTTTCTGTTAGCTTCCGCGAGCTGAATTCCCGCTGTAGACGCGGCCTTCTCAGCGTTACGGCTGGCTTTATGCTCTCTGTTGACTTCGTGGTTCAAGTCCTCCAAGCTGAGAGAAAGCTTCTCCTTCTGCTTCTCCAGCGAGGTGATTGAGACGTGAAGATCGCCAAGCTGACGAGTAAGCTTCTTATTGTCTTCTTCCAACTTAGCCTTCTCCCTTTGAAGGTTGGTGATACGAAGCCGTTGGTTGTCACTTGCTCTTGAAGTTGACCTGGCTATGTCAAGATTCTTTTGCTGGATCTTGGTAAGGAGAGCACGATTATCATTTTCTGACGCTGTGAGTCTGCCCTTCAAGGTTACCAATTCTCGTTCGAGACGCTCCTTGGCTTGGTCATGGCGAATGCGGAAGTTGTCAGACTCAGCAATGGCGTTCATCAGCTCTTGTTCTCTGACGGCAAGTCGGGATCTTTCAGCCTCGAGCTCCTCTAATTGGTGAGACCGAGTATCGAGGTCTTTCTGGACACTCTGCAGACGTTCGGTAGCCTGCTTCATAATGTTGCGCTCAATGTCAGCTTCCGCATCCAATCGAGCAGTTTCGACCTTGGTAAAGCGGTCCCTAAGCTGGATCAGCTCAGTCTGCAGCTCCTTCCGCGACTCTTCAGCAGCAACGCGGGCCTCAGTGGCGCGACGCAGAGTGTCTTGCTGGATGTACATCTCTTTCTCAATGATGATCTTTGATTCATTGAGTGCGGTGTACTTATCCTTCAATTCTGCCAGGTTGTGCTCGGCGAGCATCTGGACATCATCCCGGGACTGCCTTTCCCGGCTCAGATCTGCTTGCGCCTTGAAAAGCTGTGCCTTAAGCTCCTGGATCTGCTGTTCAAGGAGCTTTCGACTCTCACCAGCTTCGGCGTCTTCAGAGATCTTCTCCTCTAACAGCTTCTTGACGTCAGCGGCTTCACGCTCAAGTTGAATCTTCTCAGACACCATAGCGTCACTTTCAGCTTGAAGCTCGCGCAGTCGTCGTTGCATATTATCATGGCGGGTTGAAAGCGTAGCCTTTTCGGATTCTAGCTGGCGCTTCTCATCCTCGTGCTTCTTCGCATCGTTACGAAGCACTGACATCTCGCTCTCTTTCCGACGAAGCATCTCTTCATACCCCGTTGATGTTGACGACAGCTCGGATATCTGCTGTCGGATAGTGCGATTCTCCTCGACGAGCTCCTTAATGTGTTTCTTGGACTGATCCAACTCCTTTGAGGTCTTCGCATGTTTGATCTCCAGGTCTTGATCTGTCTTCAGCAGTTTCGCCTCCAGATCTTGAAGCTTGCGTTCTTTAAGGCTGAGATGGCTCTGGAGCATCTTGATTTCCTGACCAAGTTCCTGGACTTGGGCGTCTTTTTCTGAAGAGGTTCTTGTCGCCTCGGCCAACTCGCCTTCAATGTCTTCAAGTCGAGTCTGCATCTCTCGCTTCTCGTTCTCGAAACGTTGGATGATCTCGCCCGCTTGTTCAAGTTGGGTGATCCGCAGCTCAAGCTCGTCGTCTGTCTTTTTCTTCGCTGCGATGAGATCATCCAGCTGATCCTCGAGACTCTCCTGATCGGCAATGGCACCAGCCAGCTTCTCACTTAGTTCAACTTCCCGAAGCTGAAGTCTCTTGAAGATCTCCTCCTTATCGAGAGCCAGAGCGCGTTCGCTCTCCAGAGTTTGTTGGATTTTCTGAATTTCAATCTCTGTCCGGCGCCTTTCCTCCTCGAGCTTGTGCCGGTTCGCCAGATCTTGGTTCATCTTCAGTTCCAACTCTTTAATCTTCTCATCTCGCTTCTTGACTTCGCTGGCCGTTCGTGTCTCACCAAGGAGGGGTTTCATTCTTGAAAACAATCTCCACCAGGGATTAGCCTTCATATCCAGATATACTCGGAAATTCTGCTGGATGATTCGGGTGGCTTCAGCTCGGTAAAGACGTTTGTTTGAGATTCGCCGTTGCACGAAGCCTCGAGCAACAGACTGAAAGCGGGTCATGATGGTACGGATAAGCTGGTCTCGTTTCTCTTCCAATTCGGCCAAAACACCAGCCCGGAAGAATACTTTTGTACGACCGACTCGGTACCATGTAGGGTCCATCTCAAGCTTCTGTAGCATCATGTGAGCGGCATTTTGGCCATCCAGGTAGCCCTTCGGCATCTTCTGGCACAGCACCTCATAACGTTGACGGAACTCAGCAAAGGTTAGTCTGTTAGGGAAGCCTGTGCGCGCAATTCTGATGCCCTCAAGTACACCGTTGCATCGCAATTGATCAAGGACAAGAGGGGCATTAAGCATCTTAGGACGCTTTTTGTGGTTGGGAATGATGCATCGAACGAAATGGGGATGAGTAGAGTTCAATTGCTGCATCAACTTGGCCAGTTGCTCCTTGTGCCGCTGGGCAACGGTGCGGAAAAGTCCCTTCTTCACACGACTCTTTGGGTAATCACTTTCGTCGTCAAGGTCACCACAATCAGAGAAGAGATTCGCAACATGCGGCTCGTCCGAATGAGCGAGAAGACGAGTTATGTTGTCGTTAAGCGGGTCCTTGTTCTTCTCCAGCCAGCCATCAGTATCGTATTCCACCTCAGCCGCGTAGTGCGTGAGCACAAATCCCTGGCTAAGACGGGAGGCACGATACTTGGCAGATTTGCGATCCCAAAGCGAGTGTAGCTTTTCGGTGAAGGTTTTGTCAGTGGCCTTTGGCATGACGCAGTCTTCATCCAAGCAAGAGAATATACCGATGGGGTTGGTCAATTCAATCAAGTCGATTGTTGGCTGCAGGTCTTTCCCGAAGTCAATAAACTGCCACTCGATCTGCTCCCTTGCGTATTCTTCCTGCTCTAGGACGAACATATGATGGTTGAAGAACTGTTGAAGTTTCTCATTGGTGTAATTGATACACAGTTGCTCGAAACTGTTGTTCTCGAAAATCTCGAAACCAGCAATATCAAGAACTCCAATGAAGTAGCTGTCATCACCAGTGACTGTGCTACGGTCGAGTTGGCCGTTGATGCGGTCAACAAGGTTGCCAAAGCCACGCTCGTAGATACCCTTGGCCAGGGCATCGAGAGCAAGCCGGACCTGCTCCGGAGTTTGGACCTTCTCCACCCACTCACGCCCCGCCTTAACTCTCGGATGTAGCAACCCTTTGACAAAAGGCTCTGGTGCGATGCCAAGCAAATGACACGCTCTTTCTATACTGTTCAATGAGTCGGGGGCCAGGGCAGCTTGATCGGCCCGCAAGCTTGCCTTCACAATTGTTACGTTTCCCAGGTGAAGAACAGCAGCGATCGTGCGCAAGATGCACATCTGATCTTCTTCTGAAAAGTTCATCACGTGGAACGCTTCGACTAACAGGTTCCACTCCTCCTCATCAGAGACCCCTGCAATCGTCTCATTACCATCTCTGGTGTACGCGAAATCTTGGATCTGCAAGTCCGACAAGAGCAAAGTCTCTTTTAACTTCTGGTCTGCACCTTTCAAAAGCTGGTAAAAGATGTGGTAGTTTCTCTCGTTTGCATTTGGTTTCACAACACGAGACTTCTCAAGGAGGTACCAATTGATGGACGCGCCTGATATCTGGCCAGCTCGGGAGAACTCAATCCTGATGAATTTGCCGAAACGGGAGGAGTTGTTGTTCCGAACAGTTTGCGCGTTACCAAATGCTTCGAGAATCGGATTCGCGCGAAGAATTTGCTGTGACAATGCCGACAAGTGGTTGTTTCCCGACCGAGCGTAGGGTGTATCCGTAGTCGCAACGGCTGCAAGATATTGGATAACCTTCTTAGTGTTTTCGGTCTTACCTGCGCCTGACTCTCCTCTTGATATCGTTGTCAGCTTTAACTCCAACCAGCTTCCATGACCAACCTCGGAATTAAACTTACGTGACCAGGATGCTCTGGTTCTCTCCTTCCTCTACCAAATTGCGGAACGCCTCGTCCGCCATAGCAAATATGTGGGGGCGGTTTTCATCCCGATTTCGTCCCTTGTACATCTTGACATATTCGTTGGAGTAAATTGGCAGAGGACAGTATGGATTGATGGTGACAAGGAACAGGCCCGAATATGTCTAGCAAATGACAAGTCAGCTCAAACGGGCAAGGTGGTCGGGATCGCATTCAGCTACTCACATATATGAGATCGGCTTGGTATCGGGTATGCAGGTTGTGAACCACCGAGGCCTCGTTTAGATGCGTCAATTCGGCCATATCATCGGCCTTGTCGAACTTCGCCGGGTTGACCTTGTCCACTTGGTCGACCTCGACCTCTCGTTGCTGTGCAAGTCAGCCAATGCGTCTCGGGTCCATCATACAAAGCAAAGTACCTCTCCATCGTCGGTCTGAACGAGCAGCCGACCACTTTCACCTTCCTCCAGCACCAGTCCACGTACGAATGCCTTCTCAGGGTCACGGAGCCAGACATATTTGTTCCCAGAGAAGTCATTGTCGCCTTCCAGACCCCGGATCTGATCGGCTCCGCGCCGGAGCTCTTCCGTCTTTATGAACCCCGGCGCAAAGGTTCCAGACGCGGCATCATTCCTAAATGAGCCCGATCTCTGGCGAATTCCCGGTCGAGGAACTAAAGAAGTAGATGCTTGCGAGACTGACGAAGCGTTTCGGAAATGCCCTCGTGTCTCTTGGAATTTACTGGGCGATGTAACGACAGCAGACTTGGGGCGCAGCCCTCTTGCCTGCTGGCTGGGAGAGGAAGAAGGTGATGGCGTAGCGCGACTGAAAGGGTTGACTCGTTTGGGAGAGCCATTAGATTGAGAGGGCAGCATGTCGTCTGTAATTCAACAATGAAACATTATTCAACAAGAGGGTCGTGTAATCATAACAATAGCAATAGGACAAAATGAAGACGAGGAAAGCCCAAAGAAAGAGCTGTCTAGTAGCCTCTTAACGGAGCATGCAGGCCGAATTGGAAGAAGGGAAGCAGATTAAAGAGGGGAGACGACAAGGTGGGAACCTGGAAATTGAGCGGTGGAAGTGGGAGAAGTGGGAAATGTAAGATTAGATCGAGGGAAACAAGGAGTGGAGTGTGTAAGGTAGTAAGGTAGTAACTAAGGTAGGTTGGTAAGTTAGGTCGACTAGAGCGTCACCACCAGCCAGCGTCGTCACTGACTTGAGTTGACCAGCTCCACCTCTCTCCGTCTGTTTGTTTATGTCCCTCGTTCCTCGTTCCCGCGGGTGCAGATCGGCTGCTAGCTAACTAGTCCGCATCGGTTGTGCATCCGTCAGAGCACGTGATCCGGGATCTTTTTCGTTTCGGGAGGACTGCAGGTCTGGAGCGAGACTCAACTTGGAACCTCCCCTTCCGTTCATCCTCCTACACATACGCTAGCTACGCTAACTTGCCTGTCTTTCTTTCATCTATCCACCCTTCTCCTTCTCCATCTTTTGCATCACTCGTCTTCACTGGGTCTTCCGCGTTATTTGCACTAATCAAGTCAGGATACGTGCTCATCTCGCATATGGCATAGACACCTTCATGTATAGCCAAAGTGTGCTGTTGGCTCTCTCCCCGACGCGACTTTTCTTTCCTCCTTTCATGACTCGGCTGTGGTTATAAGTTACTTTAGTCCCACCCACAGCCCCCTCCTCCGATGTGCGATACCCAAAATCTACGCTGTAGACTTTTGAAAGCTGCTCTCTTACTTACTCGGTACAGAAGATATTTACAGTCACCTTCTGCATGCTTAACTGTCCATTCGCCCCTCTAACCATGTCAAACTACCCTCCGACACCCTCCTTCGCGGGACCACATTATACACCACCTCAGTGGCCTCCGTCAAACCCGACTCCTTCCTCATCCATGCCTTCCTTGCTTCCTCATCATCATTTCCCCTATATTCACAACCAGACTGCCGTTCCGCCATCTCACCCCGAAGGGGCTGCGCTTCCTGGTAATCAAGATAGTCACATGGCCAACTCACATCTGCCGGGGCTCGGAGGCCCGGGCGCGCCTGGACAAATACCGCCGCCGCTATTCGGCTTCATGGCCCCATTTACCTCTTCCCCGTTTCCACCTCCGCCATTTCCTCCGATTCAGATGCCGCCTCTGAGATACCCTTCTATCCCAGCGCCTTCCGCCCCTGCTATGCACCAATCCGGTTATACACCGAATGAACCACAGCCCCGTCTTGGTCAAGAGGTCTCGACCCCTGCGGATTCACAAGTTTCAAGCACCTCTAACTCCAATATGGACCTTGATCGCGAAGAAGGCGAGCTTACCGATGGAGATGACCTACCGTCCCAACCGAAGGGATCCGAAACGGCTGCTGCATCGTCACGACCACCGAAAGATGTGCAAGAACACCTTAAAGCGAATGGAAAAGTGGGCAGTACGCGCGGCTATTCTCGAAACCTACCTAGCGCCAACATTTCCAATACGTCAACTTCTTCCGTACCCATATCTTCTAAAGATACTAAGAAGGAAGGATTGAACATAACAAGTACCGAGAGCTCAATGGAAGGTCTTTCGTCATCTCGGAGCAGCGGCTCTCGTATGTCACCTACACCTCACCTCGTCGATATATCTTGCTTACAGTCTGGCAGCTTATAACCCGGCTCTTACAATACGTGCTGAATCTCCCTGTCCGAACAATATTGGCCGCGATGGCGCTGCTATGTCGAGTCTACTCAGCGACAACACATACGAGCCAGCGAACAATGAGGTGATTGAGAATAATCCTGACCGACTATGGTACGACATGAAGCCCACGGCTCAGTTGCGCGTTCAGGCCCAGGGGGCACTTCTGAGTTTGGCTCCTCACAATATTCGCTACAATGAATTGGTGAGAGAAGGCATTGACCCTCTTGTTCTTCGTCAACTTTACGAGGACGTTGGCATCAAAATTCCTACTCCGCAACCTGATGTCGAGTCAAACTCACCCGCTTCTGCAGGGCACGGTCTAGATCAACCAGTTGTCAAGGTTGCGGCTTCACCGAAGGGTGCTGCGCAGCAAGACCCTATGAATGTTGTTGTCTCTCCTCCGCCATCCACACAGCAGGCTGTAACGGGAAAACCAATGGAGCGGAAGGAAGTCATCGCCCGCATGCTTGCGGCGAAGGCGGCCAAGACCTCCACATCCACGCCGTCACAGACCGAAGCTGCAAAAGAAACCATACCTTCTTCGAGCTCGAATTTGCCTGATGCCGGCAAAACGACGACACTTCCCTCACGCGATGCTCCGATGCTAGAGAAGGAAGCGCGCGTGAAGGAGAAGAATAAAGCACAAACCGAACTCGCCAGACAAAGAATCGAACAACTCAAGAAACAAGGGTTAATGAGGACTTTGCAGAAGTCGCAGCCAGATTCAACGGCATCTGAGCCAAATGAAGAGCACACCTACAATGCAGATACCACACAGCCCACGAACTTGACTCCAATTCAGCACCCTTTGCCTGAGCGCCCGCCGGACCCAGAACTCTCACCCCAATCTCGTATTCCAGGGCTTTTCATGACCGAAAGCCAGGAACCGGCCATAACGGAAGAGTCGAATGCTGCGCCTGTTCAGCATGTTGCCGATACAGATGCCCACACACGCACCAATCAGCGCAAGAGACCGCGAGCTTCTGACTTTGACGAACCCATTCCCATGCCCAAAAAGTCATTCGGTAACGGGTCAAATCACGTCGCTGCTGAACCTGCGAGGCTTATTATCGACATCAGCGACGATGAGTTTTATGGGGATGACGAGAATGATAGCATGGACGTTGATACACTGGCAGGAAACGTATCGCAGGATGTTGAGAGACTTCTCCGGAGCACTCCGATGACCACGGATTCGTTACCTCAGCGGCCAGCAACATCACTCAGTCAGGGGTTCTCTACGTCGGTGACTCCCAATGGACGGAATTACGATCAAGAGCATCAGGAGCATCTTCGCCGTAAGGACTTGGAAATCAAGGCGATGCACCGTCGGATTGCCGAGCTTGAGGAACGGAAAAAGGCGAAGCTAGCAGCTAGTCGCACCCAGTCCCCTCGTGCTCTGGATCTGCCAACGCCGCCTGTTGATTCAGTGACGGCCAATGTCGCCATCCATGAGAACACCAATCTAAATCAGGTGCCCAAGCTAAACGAGGCGACTTCCAAGCTGATAAATCAATCATCTTCACTCCCCAAAGATGCTCTCAAACTAGAGGAGATGAGAGCCAAACTGCTGCGGAAGCAGGAAATCGAGTCTGGTATCCCTGCCCTGGATCACGAAATAAACAAGTCCGAGGCAAGGCTGGCCGAGGTGAATCAGGAGCAGAATTCTCTTTTATCTCAAATCACCAAGGGAAAAGAAGGTCGCCAGCAGCTTTTACATGAATTGAAAGCTCTTGGCCAGGAGTTGCAGGACGTGACACTTGATGACATAGAGTTAGCCCTCCGCCAAGTGCAGACTGAAGAACCCGCAGATGCAGAAGTCATCGGTAAGTCGTACTTGTATTTATGTCATTCTTGCGAAATCGAGGATTGACGCTGATTGAACCGTGCTCAGCAACTACCCATGAATTGCCTCCTCGGCCTATCACAGATCAGGTTCCCGAGGCAACAAATGCCCAAGTGCCCGTACATAACGAAGGTGTACCCGCTACTGACTATGTATCTGCTTCGGACGCCGCGGTATCCAATGCGGAACATGAGAAAGATACTGTCATGGACGATGCTGACGAAGAGCAAATGGCTACTTCATCGTCTGATTCGATGAGCTCGTCGATGGACGAATCCAGCGATAGCGATAGCGAAAGCGACGATTCCGCGTCGGTCGCGTCGGAAGAATCAGTAGCCAGAAGCTCTGCGCCAGCCACTGCCGAGACCGAGACTCAGAACGACCGAACTCAAGAGACTGAGCAGGAAACCCCGGCCGAGTCGGATTTGGATGGCTCCTCGCTAAAGCAATCGCACCTCACTAATGCTGAATCCCAGGTCAATGTTACGTCTGATGAACATATGGAGGGATCAGCACCTGAAGTACAGGACCGAGGATCTCGTGAATCGTCTGTATCGGACGCTTATGAGCCTCCCGAGCCAGAATTGACTGCAAGCCCAGCCGGTTCCGCTTACTCACCCCCTTTTAGTCCTGCTTCTCCTGCTCCTATTGAGCCTACCGACGACTCTGAATTTCCATCGAACGAGGTTACCAAGGCTAGCGAGCCGCTAACTGAGAATGACCAGGGCTTGGCTGTTCACCAACCACGAAGTTTTGCTCGAATCAGCCCTTTGGATGTGCGAGGCTCCTCAGTCACGGCCAGTAACCTGATGCTAATGAGTAGTAGAATGAGCGGGATCCCTATGACAGCCTTACCACATTCACGCAATACGATAGTCCACTAAAGCATTTCAAGGCTTACCGCTACCACCCAAGCTACGTTGAAAATGTTGCAAACGGCTATCGTTCTCTGACATATAGCCACAACATTGACCCCATGAAATACCTGTGTCCGTTTGAGGTCGCGGGGGGTGTCTGCAACGATCGATCTTGCGAATTTCAACACTTCCGAGACATGTCTCTTAGCGGTGCGTCGACAGATTCAAGCCATCATTCACAGACATATCCCTTGATGATCTGAACATTGACTTTGCCATCTCTGGCTCTGGTTATTTGTGTCAATCTTCCCATGACCCCTTTCCTTCGCACCACATCTCTCTGCTGTTGTTCTCTCAGTCCCTTGATCCCCTGTCGTGACTCGATTTGTTGGTCGGATTTGCATTGTGCGGATGCTGACGCACAGGCTTGTTAACCTCGACAGATGACAAAATCTTGGTCCAAATGGGCTCTCTTCGCGAGGGCAAAACCCCCGAAGAGAAAGACGAATACATTGCCGGACTGAAGCAGATCATCAACGACATGCGACGCGACAAGGTGAAAGACTTTAGCACCGTGGCTGCGGAAATAGCCGCATACCGTAGACGCTTCCTCCAAGACCCTTCGCGGATCTTGCCATTGTAACCCCTGACATGGAACGTGCGACAGTCAAGATTACTCATTCTTTGAACAAGGTGAGGTGCGATGCATCGTGCACTCAGCACTCAGGAGCTGTGCAGGTAGATTTCTGCTGCTTGCTGTGCCAGCATCGAGCTATATCTGAAAACCTTTCCCTTTCTTCTTTTTCTTCCTCATCACCTCCACCATCTTCACCATGGACAAGCAACCCCGGCTTTCCTCTTTTTGAACGTTTGAGATCTGGCATCTCTTATTGAGCGAGAGCGACTTCCAGGGCAACCGCGCTGTTATCTTATCTACTCTTTTCTTCTTTTTTGCGGTTTGGCATACAAAAGCACGAGCCCGGCGTTGGACGGAATCATCTTCTCTTCACCTTGTTTTTACCTCTAAACGAAGTGGGCGTAAAGCAACTTTCCCACGTTACGACACGACCGCAAGCCTGGAGACTTAGGGCCTGACTTAGCGAGGGTGATGGCAACGCCAGTAGTTGACCAGGTCTTCCAACGGTATGGGATGCGGCCGGTCCTATACAGTCCGATGTCATAGGGCTGTGCAGACAGCGGGGTTCATAGGAAAGAAGTACAGTACAGTACAGTACATACATAGTTTCTATTGAGATTTTGATTTTTCACCCCTCGGAAAGAGAATCCTCGTATGTACTCTGCCTTGTGTCTGAAGGAGCTAGGAGCTTCCTAAGCGATCCCCCTCCCCCTCTCCAGAGCCTTATGCTAGTTCGCAAACCAAGGAATGCACGCAAGCTACGTCAGTCCCACCTGGATCAAGTCGACTAACAAGCGACACAGCCGCCTTCGCGTGGAGCGCCCGCTAGGCGTCTAGCGATAGATTCCCTTAGCAAGTAGTCTAGCGGTAGACTACTATCTACACCTTGGCATTCAAAAAGGAGGGAACCCACCCTGCAACCACCCGGGCATGCTAGTCTAGGGGGGTTGTACGCAAAGAAAAGCGCCCAGCGAGTAGTCTAGGTGCCGCAGTGCCGCAGTGCCGCAGTGCCTCGTGGAGCCCAGACACACAGCCAGAGCTGCTGCTGCTGCTGCTGCTGCTGCCCGCCCTAGAATCCAGGAACATGGAGATTCATGGATGCATGCATGGGTCCCGGGCGCGACGCCCTCGGGTAGGTTGGTGCCCCAGGCTTCCCCATCCCCCTTCCCCGTTTGTCCAAGGCACAACCGCACCGACCGTCCCCTATCGAATCTTCTGAAGTTCGGCGGTATATGTGATGAATTCGGGAATCCCCGAGGGCATTGCATAGTACCTTACTACATACATACAGCAACTACGGAGTATCTGGCTAGTAGTCGAGTCCACGTAACCTGTCGGGCGCAGAGAATGGAAAGGAAAAACCCCTCACCCACACTCACCCGCACCCGCACCCGCACCCACGGTCACTCCGGTCCCGCAACTGACGTTCAGCATTTTGTATATGTAGTATACACTCTTCATCTACATAAAAAGAAGACTGGGAGAAAAGGGGGGGACGACAAAAGAGGGATTGTGGCAGTGTTTTTGAAACCTACCTACTTCCCACAAACACAAACACAAACACAACTACAATGACCCGGCTATCGTGCACGCTAGCTAGCCGCGTTGCGTTGCGTTGCGTCGCGTTGCACTAAAGTTGACTCAGGGAGGAGTCGAGTGAGTGCACGGCTAGCTACATCACTTTGTGATTGATTGATTGAGCGAAGGGAACTACTCCGTCGAGATGCCAGGGAAGGTCGGTTATGCAGGTTTGTTCCTCTTGTTGAGTCATCTGTGATCCTGTGACCGTGGCCTGGGGTTCTGTGACTCAGGCACACAGGAAGATGAGGGTTGCTTGCGCATGTTTTGCTGTTGTCGTCATTTCTGTCGCTTGTTTGGAGGTTTGGTTGGTTGGTTGGTCGGTCGGTTGATGGTGCAGATGCTGGGGCTTGAGCTTGAGAGTTGGCCTTGAACGAGGCAGCTGATGCTCAGTTGTTGTGGTTTTTGTCTTAGATATAAATAAATATCTTGCAGGGAAAGGGGAAGTTGAGGGGTTGTGGTGTTGGGACAAGGGAAGAGGTGTATGTAGAAAGGAAAATGTGGGAAAGAAAATGTGAGACATGGTTGGGATGGTGGTGGTTGAGCTTGTGTTCGAACAACTTTCGTGGTTGATCGCAAAGATGCTGTAGACTAGGTAGACAACGACTGCGGAGGAACTATGGGGTTGGCCTGTCTACTATCTTGAGGCGTTCTGTATAACCTCAACATCAATGACAGCAACCACGAGAATAGAAGCTCGTAAAGATGGGGGCAGTAAAAGAAGAGAATAGGAAACCACGTGGAACTGCGTGAAGTGACACGACATGATTAGCGATCATTTGGAATGGGTGATATCTCAATATGGAGAAATGCAGCGCCATGACGGAGTTGACGAGTTGTACTGTACGGTGTACACAGGAGGAGCATCGCATGGCGGGCGGGCGGGCGGGCGGGTAAACAGGCACTACATGTGGAGGAGGCACACCGCAGCTGAAACTGTCCTGTCCGCGGAACCTGCGTATCATGTACCGGCGGCGCGGCCCCCAAATAAAACGGTGGGTCGTCGACTCCAGTGGTGGGGTAACTTAACTGTTTCCTCTGCTCGGGAGGGCGAAGCCATACTTCATGATGATGATGATGATGATGATGCAGATTAGTAGGACTCGGGGATAATCTGAATCAATATTGCACATTCTGCCTCTCTCTTCACTACTCTTTCCTTCCCCTTCTTAGAATCCCGAAAGGTGTGTCTAATGGAGTAACTAGTAGTGCTGACAGGAGCGTCGAACACGCAGTTCCAGAAAAAGACTTCCTGTGCCTTGCGGTCGCGTGCAACGTGGTGGGCAGGGTATATTCTGCTTGGCGCAGCGGCTAAAGGGAGAAATATAAACATAGCAACAGTCCGTCAGACTGGATCAGGCTTAGTGGCGGATCGTTTTTCGATACCATCGAGTAAGGAACACAAATAGGATGACGGAGAAGAGAAGAGTTGCAGAAAGGACAAGAAGGAGGGAGGTCAGACGTCTTACACGGTAAGAATATAGTCGCGGGCTCGGAACCGCATTGCTTACCAGTTCGGGGATATTGGAGGTCGTACATGCAGTGATCACCGCAGGCAAGAGAAGACTCTGAAACCCACTAGAAGGTGTGTGTGTGTGTATGTGTGTGTGTGTGTGTGAGGGTGTGGATGTGAGCGTCAAGAAGATTTTTGGCCCCCTCGGGAATTGGTGAGCCATGAAGGAAAAAAACGTGGAAAGGAGCGTTAAGCCTAATCATATCAAGATCACACCATGTGGCTTTTCTCACCCATCAGCAAGCGGGCTTGTCTCGCACCGAGACACACCGTTTGACCCGTGTTCGGGATGAGCCAAAGGCTGTACTGTACGCGCATCTGGATCGATTGGACCGAAGCAACGAGAGAGGGTCTAAAGATATCATCAGCATAGTATTGAGAGAGAGAAAGAGACGGCCCCAAATGCATAGTAACCACGAGTCCCAGTTTACTATATGTTGACGACAACCAGGATATTGTCTATACTCCGGAGTTCCCAGCGAGCTGAACAGCGGGTACAGTCTACGCGAATGGGCCAATTGCAGCACAACAATGCGGGCTTTTAGTACACAACCGGTTCTGTCCCTAAGGCACCTACCTGGCACTACTACCTGGCAGGCTGTCTGTTGGTTGATACTTTCTATGAAAGCTGAACCTCAGATATGGAAAGAAGAGATTACCAGACTAAGTTAGCAGTGCGACCGCAACCAGGTCGGAGAAAATCGAATTCCCCCCAAATGACGATGGTCCACTTTTTTTTTATCCACCAAACCTAAAGTTCTACTCAGCCCTGCCGCCCATGACTCCTTTGGAATGCTTGGAAGCCAAAATTCGGGGCACACCTGTCATGCTTCCCGAGTCTCGTCTCTCTTGCCTGTGCTTACACTTTCCCCCCTCCGTATTCGACCACCGCTCAAACATACACACTACTGCAGCCAGTCATCGCGAGCTGAACCACACAAGAAATCCTGCGACCACAGACAGTCGCGAGACCGCCAGTTTCCCCCCAACCATAGGGTTAATTGCATACAGATACCGAGAGAAAGGGCGGTGGGATTTTGGTTGTTGTTTGCTTACTACCTGGTAAGTTAGTATCCCGGGTTGACGGTCATCGAGGTTGTGGCTGCATGATCTGCATTCCCATCCATGCTCCTTTCCCTCCCCTTGCCCTTAACCCCCCCCCTCCCATCTCCTAAGCCTCAGGCCCCCTCATCTAATCTATACCTTTTTCGCTTCCCCGACCTTGAAGGTCAGCCAGTCATAGCGAAATATATCCGTACCAAGACTTTTGCGGCTCGGCGAGAAAAAAAACAAACAAAATAAACATAAAAATAAAAATGAAATCCAAGTAAAGAGAAAAAAGGCTACACCATGCTGTTCTAAGATGCACACACATGCACGAGAAAATGATATTGCCCAAAAGAACAAGAAAAGGATACAGCAAACAGTTTGTGTACAACCCCCCATCATCTAAAAAAGTTCTGGAATACGGGGTTCGTCCCATCATCCATCCCATCCATCCATCATCGATCTGCATAGCCCAGATGGAAAGTTTCGGTTTCCCAATTTGGTTTATACACCACAAAAAAAAACATGATCCCAAAAACGTGCGGAATCATTACACAGTGCAGTGCAGTGCAGTGCAGTCCGCCCCAAGTTCTGTGTTGTGTTCCCATAGATGTTCAGGGGTTCCCCTTTGAATGTCTTCCAGGGCTGTGTGAAGGACAAAAAAAGCTGCGACTATAATTATTTTCTGCTTGGATCATTACACATTACACCAAAGTTCGGGAACCGGGTGCTTAGTATTCTAAGCCAGTCTGGTTGAACTACCCTGACAAATGTTAGATACGATCCGTTAGTTAAGCAAGCGGTTTTGGGGGGGGAAGCTTACAAATTCGCGAAACTGAAGCTTACAGTTCTTCCATTGGTATACCCATGTCTACTTGTCGTCATGGCCCGTGATCTGACCTGGCCGGACCCCGGGCCCGGCAAGTCTAAACTAGTCTCTCTGACAAATTTCGCCAGAAGGAATGAGTTATAGACGATAGTTTTAATGGCTCATGAGTAATGAACCGACCCTGCGGACTACGGAGTAAGTTTAGACAGAAGTCGATAACAGGCGATGGGAATGGAGGGTGAACTAGGGTTTCGGGTCCCTTCCCTCCCTACGCCAGGCAACAAGGCGTCTGTCTGTCTCTGACTCTCTGCCTACCAGAGATGCGGAACCAACGGGTACCTAGTACCCTAAAGCATAACTACGGTACAATATACTCATAGTACAATATAGTAGTCAACTCACTAAGTTGACTATTGATTTACTAGAGATCAACTGATGGTTAAAACGATAGAGAAGGTGTACATTGCTGTGACCCGAAAATTCTAGTCTGACAAATCTGTAGAAAAAAACAATATCACTCTATAACAAGAATCATAGAACACATAGAACAGAGGAGAGAAGGAGATCGTCAATTTAAACAAACAGAACAAAAATCTAAACCCCCACAAATCCACCACCGTAAACCAAGGCGTTCTTCGCGGCTGCACGACCGAGTAAGGCCCGCTTGCTCAATTTGGCAGCCGCCCCAGTCTAAGCCGTATATTTAGTACAGTTGCTCAGAAACAAAAATTCAGCCCAGAAAAATGACAAAAGAAGAAACCAGAAAAATAAAAAAAAAAGACAAAAGCTGACACTAGAAAATGTATCGTGGTATATGCACCCGCTCATGCAAGATCCATTAGAAATGGAAAAAGGAAAAGGAAAAGAAATATCGCAAAATGCAAACGGCCCGTGACTCCTGGTCATGTCTGTTTCATGTTTCATGCAACTCATGATGAGAAACGCTCAAAACGACGTCAGAAAATTAGAAAGTGATAATTCGGCCTCGAGACCATATAGCATAGCCTCTCTTGAGTTCTGCGCGCAAACGAGATGATTAGCCCTCTGACCACCGAGCTTGTTCCTGGTCGGCCTTACCTTCAACATCAAAACGTAGTCGTAGATCATTTCACCGGCGTGCAATTGGAGCAGGCGACGTGCTGGCACATCACACAACGGGGCTGGTTCTGGTACAGCTTTGGCCCATCGCCACACTGGCAGCAGAAGTACAGGTTCCCTCGCGTCTGCGCCCGATCCTCTGGAAGTCGCTGGCCGGCAAGGTCCTGCAGACGGGGTCGCCGTACGTCACCGAAGACTGATAGTGGCTGGGAGATCGGGTTTCGGCAGTCCATCATCGACGGCACGTGTCTGGGGGCGTCTAGTGAGTGTGCGCAGACTGAGTGTGCTGGAGTAGAAGGGTACGGCGACATCTCGTGGCAGCTGTGCAGCGACATATCGGCGTCGCGGTTGTCGACAGGGCAGCTGGGGCAGCGTGGCTCGCCGCACTGCAGGCACTCTGTGTGAAGATCGATCTGGTGAAGGCCGTGAAGGCAGGTGCAGCAGGTCCAAAAGCCAGGCATGGTTGAATGAAGAGGTTGATAGGTGACTAAGGTGTTGATAGTAGGTATGATGGTGGTAGGTAGTTGTGGTTGAAGTCAAGCTTGTATAGAAGCAGAGAGGCGAAGACAGCGGATGAGTTGCAAGTGTCAATGGGTCAGTAGGATGTATTGTGTGTAGGAAATAGAGATGAAGTCCATCCTGAGGACTGCGCCGCTGTATTTAAGCAATCTTAGGATGTTACAACAAGTGAGAAAGTGAAAGAGAGACGACGCTAACGATGATTCAGACAAGGCGTCCTGAACTGCCATTGTGGCTGATTCCACAAAACAATAAAAAATAATAAAAAAAAACAAAAGGCGCCCTTCAGAACTAGGCTTGTCTTCATCTCAGTCATAAGCAGGTGCTATACCTGATCAGAGCCCGGGGCCATTTCAGAGTCGATCATCGTCAAGGTGGCTTGGCAACTCTCGATTGCTTTTTGGGGAATGGGGGAAGGAAGGGGTAGGGTGGGTGTAGTGCAGTGCAGTGCAGTATCAAGTGGATTGGAGGGAAAAGCCGGGACCGTTTGGCGGTTCGAACTATCAGCTGTCGAGTGCTGTCAGTTTGAATCATTCTGGAATAGCTTGCATGGGAACATCGTAAGATATGCGCGCCAGTTGAGTCAAATCGACTTTCGCAAGGGTCCACCGGGTATCATCGCAGTAGCGGAATCCGGGCGAGCGAGGCTTGGAAAATGGAGGCTCGTTTTCGGTTGCCCGTCCACTCCGCCCGTCCTCCAGGCTTTCTCTCTCCGTACTAACTTACTGGTAGTAACTAGGTTACTGGTACCTAGTAACTATCCGTTCCTACTAACTTACTAACTGCTTTCTCGTTTTCCCCCCTGAGGAAACCCACTCAATACTCAAGGCTCAATTTACTTACACTCTCCTTTCATTATCTTCAATTTTATTTTTATTTCTATTTTCTTTCCAATTTAATTATATCAATTATTCATTTGATTTCAAATTTGCTTATTCTTCTCTATTCCTCTTACGACCTCCTGGTTACTCATCCATTCTTGGCTAGCAAGCAATTCATTTTGATAATCGCGCGCTGTGCTGTGCTGCCTGGCTGAGGCCTGGGAATGAGCTCCACTTGGTGGTCACCAGTGCCCGTGGATTCAGGCAACCTTGCCCAGAGATCGAGTTCTAGATGCGATGCGAAGCTCTGACTCTTACCGTCTATCTCCTTGGGTTTTAGGAGGATTCTCCTGCTTGCTCGTGACGATTTTGTCGGTCAACGAGCGGCGGGCTGTCTACGAATAAGCAGGCACCCGTGCTAGTTCTGCCTAAGCCATCAACGCCCGTCGTGTGGCACATGCCCTTTTGCAAATGACGTTTGGGAACCATCGCGATGACTGATCGCTCACTCGCGCTCATTGCTAACTTTGATTTTCTCCACGCTGTATTATTGCTAATGTTTCGATCGGTTTCCCATCGGACTTTTGTCCTTTGGCCCTGCCCTTGACTCTCAGTCATTACTGCTACTAGTATTGTTCGGAGTCCCCGACTTCGATCATGACGCTTGGCCTCTATAGCCCCTCGTGTCTGGTGTGCCTTGAAACCGACCAGCCCCAATTCTCTTCTTCACTGCTCAAAAGCCCAGTTGTAATGATCGCTTCTCATTCGACCTCTGCCCACTGGATGTTCCCATTGCCCCGGCTGGTTCTGGAAGCCTTACTCCAGACTTCAGCTCTACTTGTCACTATTACTCATAGTCAGATCACCGGTATGCCGTGGAATCGATTCCGTGTGACCCCTGGCAAACCGTTTTTCCTTTGCGCGTCATAGCTGGCAACTTCCACAGGGCTTGCCAAAGCAGGTTCTCAGCGTCCCCAGATATTCCATTACGACTATCTTCACTCACTCCCCCACTTCCAGCTCTCGAAGGATGTGATTATGGCTGTCAGGTACATAGGCTGCCACATGGATGAAACGTCCCCACAGTCTAAGACAATCCACGAGGAGAGGGATTTAGTTTGGCAGGCAAAAAAATTGAAGCCTTTGACCAGTGCGCGGATAGCGTGTGGCCGAGAGGACGGATCTTAGTACCGATCTAGGACAATCACTAGTTGAGCCGCACTAGACACGTGTGTCTCACGCTCGACAAACAAATGAGCGATTCCGGGGTTGCCGGCTTGAGCCTCGAGGTCATAACTCACATCCCGGTATTATGATATCGTCATGCATTGAGCTGGGTATTGGGGCCAAAGTTCATTGTTAGTCACTGAGGAGGCCATTCTATAGTATGAGACCGGTATAGCGCAGCAGATTTTCTTGAGAGAAAAATGAATGTAAGTAAGAGGTGGCTACGTAGTCAGTTGAAAAGGTGATTTGGAATGGGGCATCTATCAAAGTACTCCGTACTCGAGCGATAAGCCCTGTCATGTGACATGACATCATGAGCCGTGTTTGCCTGGTTTGCAAACCACGTGCTGGGTCGGAATCCGATCCCCAATCCCCAATCCATGATCATCTCCCCTCCTCCCCGTGCCATCCATCCTCGTTCATCAGGCACCGCCAGGGCAATTGCCTTCTATCTCTTCTATTCGGGTCTCGACTGTACATACCCATTGCCTGTCTAGACGCAAGAATATGGATACATTTGCAGGCTAGAGCGACCCCTGCCGACCCTGACAATTCTCCGATGCGGAGGTGCCTGCAACCCGTCTCGCGGTTAACTTCCAATGGCGCGGCCTGACAGGCGAATCAATCTAGCGGTCGCCAGGGCCATCCCTCCATTCTTACTATGTGTCTTTATATATGCATCCTATGCGGTCACCAAGCCCTTATGCAGTGAGTTACTTCAGACGAGAATCCGTTGGCTGATCTGGTTGACTAAGCGTTCCTATAGTCGACTATCTGATTCATCCCCTTTCCAAGTATGATCGCGACAGTCGCGCTGGCGCGGGAATCGCCATCCTCGTGATCTACTACGTCCTTCTCCTGCTCGTTCTGACAACATATTTCCGACTCTTGCATACCGTGACCTGGAATGCCGGGCTACTGCCGCGAAAAGCTCCCCCGCCAGCAGAGACTGAGCCTGCACCACCCCAGTCATCAGGTCGCCATCATCGAAAGAAGAAGAGACATCGACGGCATAGAAGTGTGGAAAAGGCCAACGCGATAGACAGGGATGTGGAGAGCGGGGCCGACTCGACCGCGGACGGGGACATGACTCCCTGGGATACACATGGGATGGAGACCTTTTACACCAAAGACGTTTTTGTTTGCCAGCCGGATGGCCGACCTTTGTACTGCTCCACATGTTGTCATTTCAAGCCTGATCGGACTCACCATTGTCGGGAGGTTGACCGATGTGTTCGCAAGATGGACCACTTCTGCCCTTGGTGAGGAAATCTTCCAGATATGCCTTGTCTATGTGGCAGTGCTAACTCAGCCTACAGGGTCGGAGGAGTGGTCTCTGAGACATCCTTCAAATTCTTCATTCAATTCGTGTTCTACACTGCGCTCTATTGCATTTTTTGCTTAATTGTTTGTGCAGTGTTTACTGCTGAGATCAAACGCCAGGTATGGTTGCGATGCAGCTGTAATTGGATTCTCCACTAACCTTTTTTTTCTGAACAGACTGGAGGGGCGAATCCTCATCTGGCTGTTGGAATTGGATTGTGAGTCTTTGTCTTCCGTCCCTCTTCACACCTTTCAACTGTACTAACATTACCATTTAGGAGCGGTTTCTTTGGACTTTTTACTTTTGGAATGACCCTCAGCTCTATGCAACTCGCCATGTTGAACTTGACGACGATCGAAAATATCAATCGTCAATCAGCCGTGTGGACCTTAGCCATTCGCGTGCCGAACCATCTGCTCGGTCGGCTCAATCCCGACTCTCGCTGGGCCCCGACCTTCCGCACCATCACGTACCCCTTACCCCCGATGCCCCTCACCCCCGAGGCCCAGAAGAACTATCAGCCGCCCGGGGAACAACACATCTTCGCAATTCTCCAAACCCTACCCGGAGAGAACCCATTCGACCTCGGGAGTCCCTTCAAGAACCTCCAGCAGGTGCTTGGCTTCAACATCATCGACTGGTTTGTGCCGCTCAAGCAGAGTCCGTGTGCCGTCCGTAAGGACTCCGACAGCTTTTTCGAATTTGGACCCGTGGTGTCGCGGCTGAAGCGAGAGGCCGGGCTTGAGAAGCCAGCTTTGGATGAGAGTCGTCCTTAATGAACCTGAGCTCGAAGTACGCCGAGCGCGAGAGACTGGCTTGGTCCTATAATACTTATGCCATTGCTTTGGTTTACGTTAATCTGAAGTTCAACCTGCGGCTTGGACTTTTTTTCTTATGCCTTCTTTTCTATTTTTCTTTTCTCTTTTCTTTCAGGTTAGACCTTGTCATGTTTAATTTGGTGGTCAGGCGCACCGGTCTTTTTGTTCTGTGTATAGAGCGCTCAAGGTTCCACTTCTACTCGGGCTAATCGAATTAATACTAGTTTGGCATGAGGAGTATATTTGTGGTCGTGTTGTATGATGAAGCATTCCCAATTTCCGTCGTAGAATTAGGTCCACGCTTGCCGAGATATATATCCTCGACATTCTCGTTGAGATATCCACCTCCAGTTCATCCATTTCAGAGCAGCCCCCCCCCCCAACTCTACTGAAGTATGAGCAGAGACCCTGCTAGTAGACACCCAATCATTCCCATCTCCCCTGACGACGCAGACGGAAAATGTACAGTTTACTCTGGTTGAGCTGGGGCTTTGTCAATCCGCGCCGGTGAAACTGCAGAGAAGCGGTGCAGTAGCTTAATGCACAGGATGCCTAGATCAAGAAACAAAGATCAGCCGAAAGAGAGACGAAACCGGACCAAGAAGCCCAAATCTTTATTCTGGATGACAGAATCACCAATCAGGTTGTGATACTAGACCTCCCGATGAGTATCAAGATAGGGAAAAAGTTAAGAAGAACAGATGCATGCATGGCATGGAATTGTAACAGAGTGCGAGTGCTAGTATCCCCCCCCCCTTGCGGAATTTTTCACCGATTGTAGGGACACCGCCAGAGATATTGTCAATCTAGGTCCGACCAAGTTTATGATGTACTGCGTGGTGAGACTCGAATACTGTACCCGGGTCTGACCTTTTTGGGGTCTGAAGGCTGTGCTGGGCAATGCGGATGGGGTGTGTATGCGGGCGGCTGGGTAGGCTCTGTACTGCGCGTCGTGCTTAATGGTGCCTGGTCGAGGGGGGAGGGTTTCTTTGAGTACCTTTTAACACGGAATGGTCTTTATATAGAAGTGAGGAGGAGGTACCTGTAAGTGGTTGTTGACTTTGTTTGGTTCCAGCAAGCAGATAGGGAGGGAGGAAGGAAGGAAGGAGGGTTTCCGGAATGAGGAAGGGGGCCGGCACTGCAGTGACTGGGCTGGGCTCGGGTTGAGGATCATATTCGCATGTACATACTAAATAAATGGGCTGGCTGCCTTGGAGCATTCATTACTAGCATGACATCGGATGTGGGAGGTGGGTGCAGCTATCTTAGATCTAGGGAGTTCTCATGGCTTGTTTTTTTTTTTTTTCTTTTTTGGCAGCATCTGATTGTATTTCGACGGCTACGATCGTTGGGTTCTACGTGTGGAGGCGGTAGTGCGAGATGCTCGATTGTTTGATGGAGGCGATCGACACGGTTATCGTGTGGCAGCCTGTCTAAGGGTGGTCCAACAAGGACGCTTGAAGTTCGATCGCTGAAATTCATGGAAGATATGTATACAGTGAGACTAAAGGGATAAGACCAAACCGAATAACTGCTGAAGACAAAGATTTCCCCAGAAAGTTGCCATAATACATGAACGCCACCTGTGCAGCAGAAGTGGAGCTTGCAGACTGTGTACGCATTGTACATGCCACGGAGATGTGTTCAAAGGATGTGGGAGGATCAGTCATGTGCGGATGGATGATTGCATTGTCGAGCCATGGAGAGCAGAGCCGTGGATGGACCCCGTACCAAGCACGATTATGCCTGTTGACAGGAATGACAAGCTGCGTGGTCGCAAACCGTGCATCGGCCGGAGCTCAATGCAGGGTTGTTCTCCGAGCCGCAGGCACAGCAGATCCACCAGTCGGCCATCGATGGTCTAGCAGCGTTGGGAGAGGTATGGATGCGGATGATGGAGCTCATGGCTGTGACCTGTGGTAGATTGTGGAGCTGGTAGGCCGTTCTTAAGGGATTGTGGTGACCACTAACTAGTCACTTTGGGGAGCCCCTTTCGGGTAGGTAGGTGTTAGTAACGATGATTTGGAAGGGTATGTGAGCTAGGTTGATGAAGAATATGTGTGACTGTAAGCACTTTGTTTATGATGTCTGCTTCCAATTGATCAGAATGATGTTGCACCCTTCTTTGATGCTCGGTGTCAAAGATGGAAGGTGTGCTGGATCCCCATCATGAAGCTTTAATAATTTCATTCTTTGTGTCAAAACATGCGAGAATCTCCTGCACAACTGCATCATAGGTCGTCGTTGAGATGCCCATGTTCCAAACGTCATGTACCCGGGGGAATTTGCGCTGCGACACGACAGAGCCCTGGCCACCATCGCAGCTGAAGATAGTGAGTTTACCAACCACTCAGAGGATCGTGATGCTGGTCTAGCTTGAGCTTCAACACCCGGGCGATTAAGCCACGACTGGAGGCCAGGAATGGGCATTTGCAAGCAAGCCTCTTTCGAGGCCGAAGGTGACACCTGAAAGCAGACGCCTGACATGATCTATTCACCTGTGAGTCAAAAGAAGATCATCACGGCAGTAGATGTATGGTTATGCCACTGAGCGTGAGGTAGGTTTAAGCCTGCAGAAATCAGGCCGGTAGGGCGGGCAACGGATCAGCCTTGTAGTGACGAATGAGTCTCCTCTGTTCTGGCTGTGATTGGCCTCGGAACAGTCAGCTGTACATAAATCTCAAGCATGGTGCCTGGCAGCTCAGCTTTCTTAGCAGGATCACTCGAGGAAGACATGCGCATGCTGTATCTCAAAGAA
This sequence comes from Aspergillus aculeatinus CBS 121060, assembly GCF_003184765.1. Lineage (NCBI taxonomy): Eukaryota > Fungi > Ascomycota > Eurotiomycetes > Eurotiales > Aspergillaceae > Aspergillus > Aspergillus aculeatinus. The sequence continues at coordinate 80,247 of NW_020291484.1, forward strand.
AATATCTTCAGAGACATGCAGGAAATAAGGGATGTACGGGGAGGAGGAGAGGAATTGATTAAAATTCCGTGATGATAGATTATCATAATTTAAGATTCCCGTGCCACGAAGATCTCACCGGGATGGCTTGCTAGGAGTTGTTTCAGTACAGTCTTCCCTCCCGTGTCACATTCGTTTCGAGATGCTTTCTAGCGATGTGGCGGGGACAAGGACTTGTAAGGAATCAAGGATAGACTCCAGTCATCTCGGTTAGTGGCGTTGAAAACGGACGCTGAGGCACGCAACGTAAATCGCGCACCCGGGCCGGCTAATGAAGCAATTCATGAAGCGTCGGAGGTGGGTGATGGTAGTAGCAAGGGCCATCTCTTGACCAGAGCGGAAGGTCGCCGTTGTTTCAGAGAGGGCGAAATATGCCCAAGGCATGTGAATGCTCGCCTGGTCACTTGCTTGACAGCAGAAACTGGCCAGGGCCTTTCGAGGGCCGACTTTTCGGGCCTGCCACGAGGTCGACACAGCAGCGTCTGCGACCGGGGCCACTGCAGGGCACAGCGTTCCCGGTTCTTGGGTCTTCGAAGACCAATGTCAGTGTTCGAGAAGACCCGCGGGGCGGATGCGGGTGTTGAGGTCCGCAGTTGACACAGATAGACTGCAAGCAAGATCCATTGAGCAACTGTGATCGAGCACCGCCCCCTGGATCGACGGTACCCAGTGTTAGTGGTGGAAGTTCGGCCTACTCTACGGAGTACTGTGTACGTAGAGGTGGGCGGGGGGGGGGCTTGCGAGGCTGTGAGCGCTGGGCTGGACTGCTTCAGACTGGTCGCCTTCCTGTTCTTCTAGAAAGCCCGCCCTACCCCACTGGTATGAGTCCGGGCCATTCACAGCCCTTTAATGTTACTCGGGCTGATGATGGTCGGCTCCGGAATGGGGCCATGAGCAACATGCCGACGGCCTCAGACTTGTTCGGCGTGATGTCATCCGCTCTCCTTGCTTGGCAAGTTGTAACGTGGTGGGTAACGGCACCGGGTAATCAGCCCGGGCACGAGGACTGGAAATGGGAGTAGGGTTGGGTTGAATTCGAATCTTCAAGATTGATTGGAAAATGAATCTGCCATACCATAGTGTGTTAGTGTCCCATCTACCCCCTAGTTTGTGGAAAATTGGCAGAGAAAACGAAGGGAGGGGGGTGGAATTGAGGATAGTGGGGGACTTGATACAGTAGTCTTGTGTGTATGGGGACTCGAAAGGTCCTATTGTTCTCGGTTAAGGAAGAAAGATTCCATGAGTGTAAGAGAAACTCGAAAAGAGGAGCACACACACGCGATGGTCTCCACTAGGACGAGACAATCAGAGAAAGAGAGAGAGTGTGTGTGTCCAAGACAGTCCGACTCCAGTGAATGGACCATAGTTAACCACTTGAATGTAACTTCTGGCCCGTGGATGAAGATGAAGTAAGCGTAAACTTGGTTTCAAACCAATCACGGACCGTGGCGGGAGAGCCGAGGGCCAACCGTGGTTGGTTGCACGTTTTCCTGCCTGCCATTTTCCACCTTTTTTGTTTTCCCACTACACCCGGCTGTGGCTGCCTTAGGCTTGTCAGGCCGGGTTCTCCATTGAGTTCTTCTTTCGGCTTACTCGAGCAAGCCACTCACTCCATCCGTTGCTTGCTTCCTTCCCCATCAATCATCTTTCCATTGTTCCCTCATCTCGTATATTCAATCACTTATCTTACCAGATAGATACTACTACCCTGAAAGAACTTAGATTTTCTTTCGCTTTCTTCATCTTCATCTTCATCTTCGTCTTCATCCTCGCCCTCCTCTCGCCAGCATCTTTCGGATCAGACAATCGCAAACTCGCGTGGTCTACTACACTCTCTGCACTTGTTCACAAGTGGGGATTCCGTCCATATCCGCTCTTGTATGGGGTGTGTCTTGGAGTGGATTGGTATCAATCTTCCTCTGATTTGTGTGCACCGGAGACTTCTCCAGTGTCTTGCGTCACACCTTCTTCCATTCTCAAACGGGTGACGATCACAGCTCCAGGGTCTCCGGGTTACTGTGCTTTGCTGTAAGCAGTGCTCTTCTGCTTCAAATCTTCATTTCATTCTGATCAAATTTCTTGTCACTGAGACTGACCCCTCAGTCATTCTCAACCCCTCCCCCTTGATCCACTGTCAAATTTCCCAGTTTCATCAGTCTGTGCTTTCCAGCCTTCCATATATTAGGTATTGCCTGCCCTCCCGGTCCTCGGTCTGGTGGCCTGTGGCTTCAGGCATCAAGCTCAATTGACTTGAGTTTTTTTCCTTCTCTGTCTCTGCTTCTATCGAGCTTGCCGGGTGCTGGTGTCTTATCTGGAGATCTTTTCGCCCCTCGGGCTTTTATCGTCATCTTCTATAGCTTTCTGGCCTGGTGCCCAAAATAACCTTTTTTTTTCTTTCTTTTCCCAATCCACCAACCTTTCTTTTTCTTGTTCGTGTCTTTAGTTTTCCCGGCAGTGATTTCTACCCCTCTGATTGCTCCCATTTTATCCTCTAGGACGTCACAGAGTTTTTGTGACCACCTACATTGTCATCCATCTGCTTTGTTTTCCCGGTCGGATCTCGCTTGTTGCTGTCTGCAAGGGTACAGAATATGGGTCCCGCTGTGCGTTACCGGCCCATGTCTCCCAACGGCTCGCGTATGATGGATCCCATGCGCGCCTCCACCGGCACTGTGCAGCTCAGTTCTTCCTACGATCCATACGATCTCACCAATCGCTCAACACACTCAGGCTATCACCCTGATGTCAACTACATCCCATCCTACGATTTACGACATGTGCGAGAGCCGCGATTGGAGGCACAACCGATTTCCTCAACAACGTACCGTGACCCCGGCCACTCGACCAAATTACGGACTGAATACGCTATCCGCCCGAGGCAGAGGAGCAATACCGCATCCGCCGTCGAAATCCAGTATGCTCCCGGTCGATATGAGGCTTCTGGTTCGCCTCTATCCAGGGCTTCTCCTGTGATAGTTCCGGGTCATCACCGGTCTCCAAGCCCGCAGCGAGCCCCGGACCGCTACGTGGTGCCCGCAACTTCGCACAGACACCACCGACGTCATCAGCCTTCCAGCACCGATTATGCAAGTGATACTGGCCGTCTAGACCTGACGGACAAGATGGCACGGATCCCCCACAGTGCCTACCCGGCCTATGAACACAGTCCTCGCTGGCGTTATCCGCCGACCGGGGGTCTTCGAAAAGGAGAAGACATTGATGATTATGATGCCTATTCCTACACCAATCCTCGTGAACAATTTGAGAAGGACTCTGCTGCCAGAATGCGCCGTGACCAGCGTGCTTATCATAGGGATAGACCCCTCAGCTTGACTGGCCCGGATGACCCTCAATTGCAATCGAGAAAGGAATCCCGGGCACTGGGTCCACCTCCATCACAGAGAGGATTTGATCGCATTGACCAAGGAAGCCGTGTACGCCGCTCAACATATGGCTCGGCTGACAGCGATGTGGAGAGCTCGAACGCTCGACGGCGGTCACTGCAAAGAGTCCCAGTTTCCGTGCACCAGGACCTTGATGAGGGTTACTCTTCTTACCGGTCGGAGCACGAAGATCATCGTCATCGTCGCCGCCGGCATAGACGACATGATGACGATCGGTACTCTCGTGACGATCGTTCATCACGGAAGTCCTCATCCAGAACTTCAATCATTTCCGGGACGAGCACTGGGCTGGGAACCGCTGTTCTAGGATACCCCGATGACTTCGACTATGGGCTTTCCCCTCGGACCGAACACCATCGTTCCCGTGAAGCGGGTCGTGAGGATGAAAACAGGCGACACCATAGTCGATCCCGGAGGCGACGGTCCCGACGTCGTGATGAAAGCGACTCCGATTCCTACACATCCGACGAGGACTTGAAGAAATACCGACGCGAACCGTCGGCACATAGAAGGCGAGATGGCTCCGACGCGTCAGCGAGCAGCAGCGACCGGGTATCCCCGTACCTGACTGTGAATCGCGCTCCTCGTCCTCGATCCCAGTCGAGACGTCGTACAGAGGACACGCCGGCCAAGGATGGTACCAAGCAGGAAAGACTCAGCTCCCCTGATGAGCTGAAGAAGCATGAATCGGCGGCAGCGAAGGAGCAGGATCCCCCTGCCCCCAAGGGTATCCTGAAGCCGCCACGTGCCAAATTTCCCGAAGAGCCGAACCCTGTGCGAGAAGGCGTGGCACCTCTGAAAGATGCCCACAAGAAGGGCATTCCTCCAGGGGCAAGGTGGACAAAGATTGATCGGCGACTGGTCAACCCTGCTGCCTTGGAACTCGGTCGCGAACGTTATGAGGAACGTTCTGAATACGTGATCGTTTTGCGTGTGTTGAGCAAGGAAGAGATACAGGCATACGCCGTCAAAACGCAGGAAATCCGAGGTATGTGTCAAGGTCCTTGCTCCGATGATGCGTGTGCATACTGACAACTAGCTAGATGCTCGTTATCACGAGTATATCCAAGAAAAGCGTCGACGTCGCGAGGAAGACCGTCGCCGCGGACGCAAGGTTGACTCTTCGAGCGATGATGAAGATGATGGCTCAGATGAATCACCGTTGGCCATTGAAGCATCGTCTGAATCCAAGGCCATCCCGAAGGCCCCGGCGGATCCCGCCCCAGCAGCGGCGTGAACTGGGTACCAGTCGGAAGATTTCCTCATTCGAGATTCGCTTTCTTCTCTCGTTGTCTCTGTATAGTGATATCTCCGATGGCCATGTGATCTCATCTCAGTACCAATCAGGAGCGACACGATCGTCGCGAATGACAACAGAATGCGTAACGACAAGGCTCTGGATAGCAAGGGCGGTTCATGATTCGACTATTACAGCAGGTGCATTGCTGCCTGTACGAGTGCGCTGGGGCGATCAAGCAATTGAGACTATCTCAATGCCAACTGGATTTACCGCATGCAGTGTACAGTCCTACTGTGCTATCATTTGAGGAGAGCCCAGGAGTGGAAAAGCTTCTGCCAAATATCCTCGGCGGTCGAAGGAGGACAGATGCCATCTGGTCTTCTGACTATGTGCAAGCCATGGTGACACTGTGCCACCCGACTATTTCGCTGACTGGCTATGCTGCTGCGCGTGCTCAGGGAGACCAACACCCAAGTCGTGGGTATCCGATACCTTGTGCTACAGGCGACCGAATCCGGTCAACCGAAGAGCACCTGGTGAGCAGAGTGACTTGTACATGTGGCCATGATTGTTGGTGTTGTGCAGCATGGTTGGATTTGAGTTCTGGTGGGAGACAGAGGATTGGCCTTGGTTTCTTCTGCAGGCGATCAAGACGATCCTTTCCCTGGGTGGCATTCCTACAGTATGTACGTTTACTTTTCGACGACGCCATGCATGTCTCATGTTTGTGTCTATAGTATATTACCGGTGCAGTTTAGAACCTCTGCCTAGCGTTTGCGCAGAAATAAACATGATTCCGTCAGACCCCAATTTTCTGATGTGAGCAAGGTAGCAGACCGATCTGGAATCTCCTTACCGAACTATTGGATGAACCTGTCGCTTGAGTTGATGTCTGACCCCCGTACGAGGGGTGAAGCAACAGGGACTCGACGGGAAGGCAGGGGACCAGGGGGTTTCACCTCAGCCACCCTGTCTTTTCTTGCTCCACCTATTTTGGTATCTAGAGGATGCCCAAAAGTGGTCGCCACAGTCATTACCCTATCCCTGATTGGACACGGGAGGATCGTTCGACAATTAGAAGATGCCTTGGATAGGTGATAAGCCGTGTCTTCGATTGCAATCCAATGAATCAACTGCGGAACGAACGGAAATGGGGAATCATTGAAGTGACCACCCACCATGATGCTGGTAGGGTCGTTTAATCTTATCTGTCTATCAGCTATTGTTCATCGGAAGTAGATTAATTGGATTGAGAGTATTGCCGAATGAAGTAAAATCTCAGTGCACCATTCAGCCAGTTGTCTAATTTCCAGATAGAAGCACTTCCCTCCCCTTCTCGGTTTCTGTTCTCCACCCCTTCTCTCACGCAACAGTCTCGGCTCGATGTCCTAAGAGAACGAGTCGGGAGGCATCACGGTGCAAGAGAGAGAGCGAGCGAGAGAGAGAGGAAACAAACATGCCCGTCCAAAGAAGCAAAAAGAAAGGCCGCAGTTCCTCAACGAGAGCAGCATACCACTCAAGCCCAAACCTCCCTTTTGAAACATGTCACTCCATACTCCCAGTAAGGGGGAGGGGGCATGTCCATCGGACTGTGGATTGCTTTTGTCGTCGTTGCCCTCTCTCTCTCTCTCTCCTCTTTCTGCGTGATGAATGCCGATCATCACATCATGCCAAAAACCGGTATACCGTTGGGCATTTCCAAAATGGGGGAGGGACCGGGGGATGTTTGCGACGTTCGTTGTCAGCTAGATCGTGCGTTTTTTTTGTCGGCCATGTTTGCTTTCTTGGTAGCCGGCTGATGATGATCTTCGAGGCGTGTGTGTTGAGATTGGGATCAAACAAACGGTAACCGTTGTTTGGAGATCCACTGGCTGGCTGGGGGATTAGCCTGATTTAGTTAGGGTTGAGTTGAGCTGAGCTGGAGTGGTTGTTTGATTGCTGGTTTGGGAGGTGTTGTTGCTTTTTGAGACGGGTGTTGGGGCATGAGGTTAAAGATATAGCAGGTCGGGTGGTGTTTGGGTCCCTGTTTTGAGGGTTGATTGCTCTGGCGCTTTGGGGATGCTGTATTGGGAAGGGGAAGGGGAAGGCGAAGGGGAAGGGGGTAGCGATGCGGTTGATAGTATCCCTACCGTGGGAGGATGCATCTTCTCTAGAGAGGACTACACTATCGAAGCGATGGGTGTACAGGATATTGGAAAGTGGTAGGATAGGATCAGTACGTACTCTTTCTGTATACTACCGTGAGTGTTCAGCACAATAACGTTAAACCTAGGCACTCAATCCAAGCAACCCACAATTGAGCATAGAACAGACAATCCAATCCTTCTCCACCTCTACATCATCCCCAGAAGTACACTACACGCACTATATGTTGAGGTAACTACAGTATAGTATCAACCCTCTCCCCTGAGCAGAGCAGGGGCAGGGAAAAACCGTGGAAAAAATAACCCATTGCCACTCACTAACTTACCATTGCTATCGCAAGCATCCCCTTCCTTCCCTCCACCGTTCGTCCCCCTGAAACCTGACAAACAATCCCATTATACTATGCTGATTGATCATGCTCATCGCATCTCTCATCCTTACCTGACCTTACCTGACCTTACCTGACCTGACCTTAACACCTCCCTGCGTCCCGCCTCAGCCACTGTACCCTAGAACCATCCTCATGCCTGTCAGAAAAAACGGATATTATACAAAACATCCACACGAATACAAGCCATACACAAACCAGCCACAATATAACTACCGCGAAGGTAGAGTCTAACGTCTAACGTCTAACTAATAGGCAAGAATCTAGGCCAAAATCCAGTCCCCGCTAAATACGCCTGCTTGCCTGTCTTGTCTGCTTACCTGCCTGCCTGCCTGCTTGCTTACTACTTGCATCCCCACCATCCTTGCCCACATGCATATGCCTACACACACCTTCATCCACCCCAACACCCGCGACGCGACACGATAAACCAAAATCGCAATCAGCCAGCAAAAAATCTCCACTCAACTAGACAGCGGGATTTGCAAAGACCAAAGACCAAAGGCCAAAGAGGGGAATAACCTGACACAAAATTGGGGGTTTGTCCTGTCTAGGAAAGAGATCTTCTTCCCCCTCCGTTCCGTTCGAATGTTATTGCCTACAGGACCGGGGGGAGAGGGGGGCTTTACTTTATACTTTCTTTGTTTGTGGACTTCATCTTTGGATGATGCTTGGTAGATCGGGGTTTGAGATCGTTGCTTCCCTTTTTTTTTTTTTTTTTTTTTTTGTGAGGGACAGAGTTGGGAGTTGAGTGGTGGGATGGTGGTCCGGTGTTTTCATTGTTGTTGTCTTTGAGAAGGGGGTGCTTCTATGTAGAATGTGTCTGTCTATAGGTTGAGTTGTTGATGTTAGAGGGGGAAGGGGCTTAGATGCTCCTCCGAGTAAGAGAGAACTATCCAGTTGGTAGGTTAGCGAAAAGTGACTATATTAGCTAGCTTATGGTAACGTAGTCTTCGGTCCGTAGTGTTAGATTGCAGCAATCATACAGTAGGTAGCTCTAGTAGCCACTCACTAACTAAAAGCTGAACCACACCTTCCTCATAATAATGTACAATCAGCACAATCCATAAGGGAAAAGGAAAATTCACCCCCCTCAACTACACGGACTACTCCGTACCTTTTACACTTTACACTTTACACTTCACCTACTCCCACATCAAAAGTCCCGTATACGTATGCGTATAACCGCAAACCGGGAACGGAAACGCCTAGACCCAAAAAGTATAAACAGCAACTGATCCTCTTTTCCTCATCTCATCCCCCATCCCTCATCCCTCCCCTTTCCTTCCCTTCCCTACCCTTCCTCTACGGCGGGAGCACCCACAGTACTAAACCAGGATATCCCATCGTAGTCGACAATCACCCGTTCTTAGCCGCCGTCAGTGCGTAGGGGATTTTTCCGGGTCCAGACGGTCAGTCAAACCCATGGACCCATGGACCCATGGTAAACCCGGCAGCCACACACAGAAAGGAAATTAGGACCGACATGCCCTATGCACCTAACCATGTATGTTCCATGTGGAATGGACCGCTGTCAGACCAGGGAGGGGATGGGAGAAAGTTTGGGTAAGGTGTGAGGGGTGAAAGGGGGTGGAAGGAGGAGGAGGAGGAGGGCCATTTCATGGCGGTTTACCTTACCGTCTTTCCTTGTTTGTTTGTGCCTTTCTGTAAAGTCACTAACGGTAAAAACGGGATCTAACTATCGAGGTACAGTGCTGATGGGGGAGGAGAAAGGCCTGGGCCCGTGACATCCTTCTTGTCTGGTTCGCACGGTGATCGGGCTAATTGAGTGGAGTGAACGGAGTGGGTTTTGCTAGGCTAGCAATTCTTCCGATTGTGGTGGATAGACAAGTAGGAAACTGGTTCACCACCCACAATGGAGAACGAGACTCCATTTCCGCGGCGGATGGTGGGGCCGCACAGCCGGTCACTGCGACTAAGTTACTTTCTCACTTAGGGCTCGGACGGGTACGTTTTGAACAGACAGAGGGCGATTGGCAGACACGGTGTTTACATATCATCTTCAATCATGATTGAAAAGTGGAAGCTCGGGACTCATCGGATTTCCCTGGCGATAAGTTAGAGCTCTGTGAAAGATCAGTCGCACCGAGGTAAGAAGGATGCATGGGAGTACTGTACGTACAGTCACAATTCCTGCCATAGTCCTGACTCCCAAATAGGTAGGTCGATAGCGACAGTGCAAGCAAAGAAGCCACCACTTACGTAGCCCCTCTAATTTAATCCGGAGATTAGATCGCAAACAACAACCGTCTCCAATGATAATCCCACAGCGGGATTAACATCGAATCATATTGCTCGCTTGGAAGCCAGCAGAACTGGCAACTGACCTAAGGATGATGATGGTCAATAAGCAGCAGCAGCATCACAACGGCAATAGTCGGTTGGCTAGTCGAGAGCAAGCAAACAAAGCAGCAGAGTTATTCTTCGGATTCGAGCCGGGTTTTCACAGTATATCCGGTCGAGACTATAGCCACAACCCGGCCCCTCCAATCCTGTTGGCACATCCACCACACCCACACTAAACCTTCGACGGTTGACCGGGCACGGCGTCCGCATGAGTCCGACTCCGACGAGGGCCAGTCCCTCTCGTAGCTCCGGGAGCCCTGAGATTCAGTCACTTAATCAAGCCCCGTACGCAGTCTCCGCTATGCTGAGGTAATCATAGGGCCCTCCTTCATCAACAACCAGGCTGGTGCTCCTGCCGACTAAAACAACGCTCCGTGCCCGGACTGAGGCGGCTACAGTGCGGAGAAAATTCCCATCCTCCCCTTGGAGCAGAGAGTGGCGTTGGCGTTAAAGGCAAAGCATTCTACTACTGGATGTGTATGTGCCAAAATCTCCCCTCCGAGCTAGCTAGGGCCAGTTTGCGGTTCCGTCGGGGAGGGGAGCTTATGTAAAATGACGCCTTCGGTAGCGATCGGCCTTGGATGGTCTAGAATAGCCCGGTTGGGAGTCTGCTTGCTTGTTGATGTATGGTGGTTTAAGTGCTCTAGCTCCTATTGCCCGTTGCTATTCCACGGAAACGTTGGATGTTGTTCTCTTTCAAGTTCGAGTTAAACCTGCCGCTGACTCATGGGGTCCGTACAACGTGCGACGCAACAAAGAAGATGCGCGTAAGCTTAGTCATGAGGGCAAGAAACCAATCTGTTGATGAGCAGTGCGCTTCCCAGGGTGGAGAAATACCTCTTTTGCGTTGCGATTGCCTGCTGGTAGAGCAAGCAGATCGAGTCAAGAGAGCCAGCCGGCTCCAGAACAAGTTGATGGGTCTATACCATGTTTGTATAGAGCACGTTCGCTTTCTCGGCCCTTCCCATGGAAGATGGGGCCGCAGATTTGGAGAACAGACGGAGCCGATCCGGCCGAAGTCGAGACCTCCAGAAAGTGTTAGGCGGACCATGTCTGGGTGAGTAAAGTGAAACAAAACAACCAAAGCCATCGGAGCTCCAGCGGGAGAAGCCTTCGGTGGCTAGATCGCGATCCACGCGCAAATCATGTCGGAAAGTATCGGTCCTTGTCGATGCTAGAGGGTTGCTGCTAGCCTGCTAGCCTGCTGTTAGATTGGAGCCGGAAAAATAACTCATTCCAATCCCACCCACGCCTTTTTTTTTTTTTTTTCTCTTTACCGTACCCTTCTTCCCCCGCGGGATGGTTGCATTCGGGGAGATTAGACACCCGCCATGGGGAACAGGAACCATATCCACCATCCCCTCCCTCCCCCGAAAGTAAAAAGCCTCCGTTCTTTCCATGGTTCGCTTCCTCCCCGTGATTTGAAACCAACGGACATGAGAAGAATAGAGTAAGAGGAAAGAATTTAGAAAGAATGAAAGAGATAAAGAAAGAAAAAACGCGATCGGCACCAGAGTGCCGAACGCCAAGGTACCAGTTGAGTACCAAACATTTGCTCTTGTCCGGATTTAGCAACCCCGAGGGGTGAGCTGCGACAGGACTAAGGCAAGTCAGTCGACCACATCCCTAGGGCTGGCCGCTGTCTCCTGCCAAGAAGGACCGAGCCGATCAAGATTGCATTCACCCCAGTCGAGATACTCTCTCCCTGGAGAGGTGATGTGGATGGGGATGTGGATGAAGACAAGGTAGTTGAAGTGATCCGGATGCACTGAACTGACAATCGCGGGAAAGCCGACGCCGGTCCGTCCGTAAGGGAAGGAAGGGAGGGAGGGAGGGAGGGAGGGAAGAAAGGAAGAGGAAGGTGCATGGTGGTATCGTACTGTACTTCGTATGTATGTGAGTATTCTGTATGGTAATATACACAGCGCATACACTACATGCTAACTATATGGCCAGCTGCCACCTTTGCTCGATGGATGTTTACATGCGCAGAATCGAGCGGTTATCAGTACGGAGTACACTACTCTCATTTTCCACAGTAGAATAGCTTAAGAACCAGGACAAGTAGGCAAAGTATGAATGTACACAGGTAGCTTCAGTCAGCCTGGCATGCGTCCGTAGACTATGATGGGTATGTATCATACACGAAATGGGTAGACCAGGCAAACTAATAATTATTCCATAGCGACTGGTTGCCAGTTGACACCAAACATCTGGTGGTCTCCAGAGCTATCCTGCATCCAGCTAGTCTTCAGAGGGAGTGACGATGAGATGATGATGGCTAGTCTGCCACCCTAACTTAGGAAACGGCCTCGACGGAGGCTATCACAGACTAATATTAGCCCAGTGGGGTCGGCCTGCGGGGCAAACTTGCCAGTGGTCAGCCCTGATTGAAGTCACGGCTTTTACCGTAGGTGCTAGGCTATGTCCTTTTCATGAGTGGCATGAGACTCCAGAATGATTGTTGCTGAATCCCCTCCTCAGAAAAACATATTCAAAGATGATGCCGGTGATGACGTTGATTGACAAGTCAATTCACGGGGTTGGAAGGCAAAAAACAGGGAAAATGGGGAAGCAGAGGAACACGGCCTGCACATTGAACTCTGTCTAAGGGACAAAGAAGCAATTTAATTGATGAGACCATTTTCTCCGGCAATTGAAGCGAGCCGGATGATCCTCCTTGAGGTTCAAGATGTGGGCAGACGTGAGCCCTCAGTGTCCCTAGACTTTTCGAGATAAGTGAACGGTGAGACAGGGGTCCGGGGGCTTAGTATGGGTGTTTAATGCGATGGCCAACGTGATGTGCATATTACCCCCCAGCTGCCGATCACTACCCGGAAGCAAGATTCCAGGTTTGATCAGAGACACGCCCGGGGGTTTGACAAATTTGAAAGGCAGAACATGAGAGACAAAGGAGAAGGGTGAAAGAAAGCCAAGGGAAGCTAAAGAGGTCTCCACCTTGGAATTGCAAAAGCAGCAGCTACTGCGACCGTTTTCTTTGGGGGCAGTATTGTCTTTTCTCTAACCTGTTTTTGTTTGACACACTAAGACTAGGAGTGTCGGATGAAGGAGGACTGGTTAAGAGGGATTGGTTGACACCCATGATACGAGTCATGAAGAGCGGGAGAACTCACTTTGATTGAACCTGCTATGAGAGCTACAAACTCCATCCATCGATGATTGCAACCAGTGGATGACTTCAAGCACTGGAGCGGGGACGCCGGGGAGTCGCATCACCTGCCCTCTAAAGTTTGGTCCTCGATTAGGGTTGTGCCTGATCTGGACCTCGTGGGAAATGGCCGGGCGAAGCGAAACTGGCTAGAGGAAGGAGATAGGTACCATCAATAGCCATTTGGCGTAGATATCTAATCAATTGGCTGGTGTCTAGAAAGCTGGGTTCCTGGGCAGCAATCTCGATTTTAGTAAACGGTCCCGCTGCATCAGCATCGTCAACGTTCCTACCTAGTGTCGCTTGCTGGATCCGAAGTCTTAGGTTCGGATCCGCCCAGTCGATCTGATTCTGGATAGAATCAGAGGGGACTCACCAGGCCACATTCTGAGCGATGTTCGGCTGATCCGCCCAGGGGCTCTAATTTCATTTCTGGTATTTTCTTTTCTTTTTTTTTCCTTCGCTCTTCAATTTCTTCATGGGGTTGGTTTGGGATTTGGACACCTCGCCGGAAGCGGAAGCAAAGCCCCCCGTCGTTCGGTTTAGAAGAGTGGCTCCTGAATTTTGCTCTAGCGAGCTTGATGTCGTTGATGCTCCGCTTTTCCCCTGTCATTCTCGGCGCTATGGCTCGGGTTGGGGCTGGGATTGGGGTTGGTTTCAGCTGTTGAAACTCTCGTAGCCACCCACAGTTCCATTGCCTGCTCGATCTCGTAATCTCTAACAAGTCGTTGGTGGTCTGAGATCGGCAAGTTCGCAACGACAGATATTTATTCATCGCATGCGACAGATAACCACGCCAACGAACTCCAAGCGTGTTGATCAGACAAAGTGGGTGCACCCTCATTCGCAGGCCGACCGCGTCTTTGAACATTGGCAAAAGCTAAGTGTCATCATCGCATGGGCATCCGTCTCCTTGTTGATAATAATGTTGACGGTGACAGGCAACTTTCCCCATTTGATCAAGAAAACTTCGACCGAATGGGCACCTCACCAGGTCCCATAGAGACCATGCTAACGACTAGTAATCACCAGCAGCTAGACGGTGCCTTAGTCTGCGCGTTGAACCGGGCCACTAACCACTCCTAATTTCCACCAACTCAATCGACACGCCTGATCATTTGGGAGCACGGCCTCTCCACAATTTCCCGTACTGTCAGACGCATGTTGCTTATATGCTTTCGCCCGATCAAATCATCCATAAGGCAAATATGGTCATCCCAGGGAATAATGGGCCAGGTAGGGCCCGGGACGAGAAGGTCATCTATAAGGTCGGATGATGATCAAAGGATGAGAGAGGCATTAAAGATAGGTAAGAAGCAGTGCTCCTGTCAGGGTTGTATCGTTCCGCCGTATTCTGTCATGTATTGTGCGCGGTACCGTATTATGTATTGACTTCGGTTCCGTGCCCCGACAGATGACTGTTTGTGCAGCCAGTTGCTATCTTCATGATCAACTTACTCTACTGCACTTGTCGCATTGAATCGGGCTTCTAGCCTTTGCGATGTAGATTACAAGGTCACTCGGGTGGGAACGACAGAATAAAGGACTATTTAAAACCAATCATGCTTAGTGTCATGCATCCGCCAAAAGAAATACAGTACCTTGTAATACCACAAAGTAGGTAGGAGAAAGAAGAGTAGGAGCGGCAACTTTGCAGAAAGAGATAGTACGTACAGTACTCCCTCCAAGCTATTGAGGAATCAAGAAATCGGCCGGTGAGAGGCAAGCGACCGGAGGGAGGCACGGAACAATGAACACCATCTCAAACACCCTGCATCGATCAGAGAGTTGCATGCCAATGGCAAGCTCCCCAAGTCTGAGACCGTTGCTTGCGTTCAGCCTAGTTCAGCCTAAGAACCCCACCCGCCCGTGAGCAGGCCATACACATGACCTCCCTGAGTATATGGTACAGTACCTAGTTATTCACAGAGACTCGACCTCTCGAGTGCGGGAGCCAGTCATGCCGGTAGCAGAATCCCTCGATTACGACGACTTGACTAGCCTCCTTGGGAAAATCTCCAGTTCCATCTTTCCCTTCGTCAGGAATCGCCCTCCGAAGGAGAACGTGAGGTTTTGTTGACACCTGCGCGGAACTGGTATGCACCAAACCCTTTAGGTGGAGTTCGCAACATCGATGCTGGGATATCGGACAAAAGGAGGCCCCATATGCGCAGCATAGTACAAACGATGCTTACCTGCTGAACGCGTGCCGCATATGTTGTGACTGGTCGGTGGACAAACACAACATAGGTTGAACAGCGGTTGTCTTATCATCCGAGACAGAAGTTTATGACGAGCCCTGGCATACATATGGTCGACAGGCTCACATGGAATCGATGCACGAGGAATGTTCCTACGGCGCTTGGTTTAGCTCAAAATGGCAACAAAGCGCATCAATACCTTGGGTGAGGGAAAATAAATGTCTTTTCCCTCAACCTAGTACCATATTCACGAATGTTGACAACGCTTGCCCATAGATACGGAGGGACTGGGGTATCGTTTATGAGCTTTTTGTTGATCTCTGCTGGCATACTCGAAAAAGAATCATAATTCCCTTCTCAATGCCCGTGCCAAGCCCCACTACCGCTGAAGCCACCGTCTGATTGCCCGACAGGCCTGGTGGAGCCAAGTCACTGATAGTATTTGACAGGCCAACTTTCACCCTCAGGAAGGCGTTTGGGGCAACGGGCAGAAGATCGGTAAGTGGATGGAGGACCCGTGCGATCCTATGAGTCCGTCTCTCCTCTCTTTATCAAGCTGCGAACAACTTTTGGTTTCGAGAGTGATTCGATCACTGCCGTGAGTGAGGGCTTGTCTTCCTTCCCTCGAATCAATAACTAGGGACGTAGCTGTTCATTAAGGCATGATTGATGCAGGAAGCTAGCTGCCGGGAAGCGGCAGGATCAGAAAACCACCAAAATGGCAATGATTGATCAGCCGCTTTGCAGGCTATGGGCTGGGGTTGCACAATCTGTAGCAGCAGTGACCTCGGGGAACATGGATGAATGACTAATGCGTCGCCTGTCCATGAGCGAGAAGAGGAGAAGGGATTATTCGTCGACTGCACTGGTAGGCAGTCTCATTGTTCATTCAAATCAAGCTCGCTAATGGGAGCTTAGGAGAGAGTATGTGTGTTATGAGCGATGACGGCATTCAGTTGCAACAATTGCAACCCATCCATCAAGCAATTTATGCCCAAGCTTGGACTTGACGGGATCTAATCCATATGTGGTGAGCAGAGTGATCTTGATTAGTGGGAGGCCCCGGAGGGAGGAGATGGAGGAATGAATCGTTGTGGTGGAGGTGGTGATGGTAATGGTGGTGTGGCGCTTGCTGGAAAGTGGGCACAAGGCTGACAGCAGCAAGTCAGATCGGCTGTTCTCTTACCGGAGTGTAACCAGATCGAGTCGGGTCGCGTATGGCGGTATTTTTCTCTCTGGTAGGTCTGAACGTCCCGTGGACTAAACGAGGAGGAGAAGAAATGAAAGAAAAAAAAAAAGAAAAGTCAAGAAAAGAAACGAAACGAAAATAAAATCCAAAATGAAGAAACGAAAACTGAGGCTAGAACCACCAGTTTCGGGTGAGCTAGAATTGAACTGCTGATGCAGGTGTCGTTCTCTTTAGTTATCGCCAAACTACTTACACATACTGTCTGTCCTAAGACGATCTCATCGAGGCAACATCACCATCATCCATGGCTCCATGCACACCGAGTGGAGGCTGGCTGGCTGTCAGGGCACGGCACCGGCCTGGTCTGTTCTTAAGGGCCACTGCCCTTATCGATCATCATCCTCCTGGAATGCTCGGATAAGTAATTTCAAAGACTGCTATTGCCTGTGGCCTCTTCGATGCCACGCTATAGAGTTCCAAGCCTATCTCAACAATAGAAGAAGGATGGATTGAAAGTCTTGAAAGGATGAGGTCATTGAGGTGGTATCATGCTGTACGGACACAGTGGTAATGTAATGGATTGTACTGATAAGTTACCATCCATCGGACTAAACTAACGGCTACTGTATCGTGCCTAATCCTCCCGCCGCCAATCTTCCACCATCATTCATTCCAGACCAGCCAATTCTCGCCTCCACCGCAAACCTAAAATGACCACCTGAGTGGATATTGCAGCCCAAACATGCCAATGGGAAATTCTGCGTTGATTCAACGCTTACTTTATCTTCTGGAACAATTCATCCTCGTCACTGGTCGGAAGAGTAATCGCATACTCGCAGTCCAAGGTCTGCTCCGTACTGTTATCCCGATTGAGTCTGATGGCTACCTAGTATTTACGATAGTCCAACGCGATCTATAATTATGGGTATACCTAAATTAATGGTACGGTAGAACACTGACCCTCAAGACAGACCCACTGGTCCCTTCCCCATGTGTGTCGGCAGCGTGGGAATAATAATAGACAGTTCTTAAGTTACCTAGTTACCTAGCTGCAGGTTCTCAGACAGACCTCATTTTAAGAGTATCTGAATCACTAGAATCCCAGTATTGACTCGGTTGTAGTAAGCATTTGAACCTGAGGTTTTAGCTCCAGGTGGTAGATCTGTCTGCGGAGAATTGATTGGCAGCCCGTGGACATAATATGTACGGTACATGCATACATGCATACGGTGTGCTCTACGGAGTACTATTCCTACGGATGAACAATGGTGAATACTGTCAAAGTGATGCCGTTCTTTCAGGGGTTCTAGTTTCATTCTTCTGCTAAGTCGCCCATGAACCTATCTGCCGAGGGGCTCTGGAAACTCTGAATGCATTCGATCCGCGATAAACTCAATGTTTTGCATCGCATGCCAGTCTCTTCGTTATTGGGCTGCTGCGGTTCTTTGTTCCATCTTTGTTGGACCTTTTTCCAAATGCGAATTGGTTTTTACTTCGGAGAAGTGAAATGCCTGGTGTCTGCGCTGTTTACCCAGTTTCAAGTGCATTGGCGAGGCTTTCCTCCTTTCAACCCCAGTCACCCCATCCGCCCACCTATACCCACTTCACCGAGGTCACTTTGCCTGTCAAACAAACAATTATCAACCCAAGAAATGGTGTTCGCGGACCATATGTGAGCAGACAGCCATTTTCTGCTGCAAGCATGTTGCATTTTTCTAACCATTTTTCTGTTTCTTTTTCTTCTTTCCAGTATGGCAGGAGGAGCATCTAAACTGCATTTCTGTTCCCCGTCGATTTCCCTTCCGTGCTCCTGTAATTGCTGATTGTTTTCACCACCATGTCCCTGCAGGCTGTGTTCAATCCCTTCAAGGTGTTTAGGGGCTGTTGACATTCATAACTGATACTTTTTTTGCCGGTCAATGCTTGTCTCGTCGATTTTCTATCTCACGTCGCGGTTGTCTCTGGCCCTTCTTCTGTCCTGCATCCATCCTGGTCAATATTACACCACCTTCCCGCTAGTAACAAGCTCACTCTGATATCTCCACTAACCACTCTGACGCTGTCCTGCCCTCCATCGCTGCTGTTTTTGATTGCCCATTTTCTGTTTTTTATTTTTCATTTTTCCCCCGGAATATTTTTTCTAGATTTAATTTAATTTATTTTCACTGTAAGTCTTATTTTATTTTATAATATTTTTCTTTTTCTTTCTGTTCCAACGTCCCCTCTTCTCTCTTTCCCCTCTCCCTTCATCTTTACTCTTCTTTTTTTTTTTTTTTCAATTTCCCCTTTCCCAAAGATCTTAGTCTTGTATCCCATTCCTGATCCGGGATAGTTGTTGATTGGGAATATTCTGTAGTGATGAAGGATGGGTCTCCTGCGCAGCTAAATAACGACCCTGGACCCTCCACATTACAGTCGCACTCGCATCGCACCGTTTAACCAACCCATTGAGCCAGCCAGGCCTTTGCTTTCTTCCCTTCCCACACACATACACACCCCGAGAGACAGACATCCCTTCCCCTCCCCCAGTCCAGTCCAGAGCCACACAGAACAGCGAGCCACTACCGTTGCCCTTCAGCCTCTCTTTAACTTTGGTCCTTACCTGTTCGTCTGTCCCTAGTCAAGATATCCTTCCCGCAACCGTTGTGGTGCCGCCCCCCTCCTCTCTCTCTCTCTCTCTCTCTCTCTCGATCTTTCCCATCTACTTCCTCCATCTGACCGTCGGGACTCGACTTCGAATCCTCCCCTTCCGAAACAAAAAGAAACAAACATCCTTCTATGTCTTCTTGACTCTCTTCCTATATCATTTTCTATTATCGCCAATAAAAACGAACGCAAATTACCAAAGATAACAAAAGAGGAAAGGCAAGAACACCAGGAAAAGAGACAAAACTATCATCCACCTACGAGGAGGAACAGAATCAAAACAAGGAATACATCTTTTGAGGCCATTTGAGGTCAGTCATGACCGGTATGGTTCAGACTGACCTAGCTCATCCACCCGCAACTAAATTCAAAGACGAGCCTGCAGAAGATCCCGTGAGTGCTTTCTCTCTTCTTTCTTTCGCTCTCTCTCTCTCTCTGCTACTTTCCTTGTCTTCATGTCTCTTCCTTCATTCGCTGCCTTAAGACTATGAATTGATATTCTTCCTTTCTCTGTCGCGATTCCCTGTTTTGCTTCTTCTGCGCCTTCTTTTCTTCAATTGTATCGTATCGGGTTCGTGGCTTGGCCTCCATCCAAGGACAACCCAGTCTCCCGCGCATCATCTCTCCCAGGAGGCACCTGGCAACAATTGGCGATATCGACGCCGACCATATCCCGACGAGGGGAACTATTATCCACTCTTACAATTTCTCTCGCGAAAACAAGCAAACATTGCTTTTGGCCAAGCTGCCGACCTGATGACTTCTGTTGTACGTTGATTACGACTGACACCTCGATGTGGCAAATGCTACAAGCCCTCTCCGAGCCGCTTTGCTTTACCCCAAATGCCAATGATTGTGAAATACTTCACATGAGCATTTCAGGGCATTCAATTTGAAATCCAAAAATATGATCCTGAGAGATTCCTTGGTGCAACCACAACAGCGCCAAAGGCTCAACTCTCCTACTCTCCGGCGACTTTAAGCTTGTTCCCGGAGTCATGCTGGCTGAATCAAGATGTACACCTTCCGCAGCATGTCCGAGGGACAGCTGTAGTGGTTGTCACAGACTGAGATATCAGCGTGCTTACGAGGCCTGAGGAAGCGCAGCCAATGACCCACGCCTGCCTGGTGCTATGAGAGTAGTAAAGTCCATAGCGGCTGATGACAGTTCTCCGCTCTTCGCTCCGAGATGCCGAGCTCAGGGCTTCCCTTTACGGGGTTTTCTTCATCTTTCATCCTGAATAATTTGATTTTTGCGTGATGAATTTACTCTATTCCGTCAGTCTCTGGCTTCAGATCCGGGGCAAGGACTTCATCTCTGACAATGACGTTTCATCTGCTTTTACATGCTTCTTATCTCCTCACATTAAACACATGATTTGGAAAGAAAAGCACCGTACTCAATGATAAGTGCTCAGGCTAACACCTCGCTCAACTCAAGCTTCGGTATCAAGGCGCGCAGCCCCCTCATCTTCAGCATCCCCGACCTACGACCCTCATACAACCACCAAAGCGACCGGGTTCCCCCCACCAGCCTCCGACTACCTTGTCTTCGGGAAATTTTACCCCTCATCCTTTAGCGAGCGGAATTTTGCATCATCATCCCTACGCTCAATCGCAGGAACAATCTTACTACGCGCCCCAATCCTCCTATACGACAGCGAGTGCGCCGAGTCAGTACCCATCGAGTGGTAAGTGGACATCGTCAGTTCTAATCTCTATCCTGAATGCGATGGCTTATTGACTATTCAGGCCCCCCTGAGATCATGGCAGCCGCCGCGCAAATGCAGAGGCCATATCCTCCGATCTATCACACGCCTCAGTCTAGTTCGCCCGCGTCAGTAGCGTCACAAACCCACGAGCCGCACGGTAGAAACATCTACACACAATCACCGCAGATGACGTCTCAGATGTACGGTTACCCACCGTACTCTCCAATGAACCCTGTTCAGCCTTCACAATACGGCCCAAATGCATCACCTCAGCAGCATCCACTTACGACCCAGTCGTTGATGATCCCACACCAGACCAGTACCGCACAGTTGCCTCACCATCCCACCCAAGCCCCAACTGGTGCTATTGCCAGCAGCCCCACCTCTACAGTGCAGCAACCGACTCCCCCTCAGAGGGCGATGCTAAACCCACCGCTCCCTGCGGCGACGGCTGCACCCATATCAGCTAGTACTGTTCACCACCAGAGCTCAAATGTCGGGGCAAGTTCTAGTGCAGCACCCGGGCCAATCCCTGCCACGACACCTCTTGTTGTTAGACAAGACAGCAACGGAGTCCAGTGGATTGCGTTTGAATACTCTCGAGACCGGGTGAAAATGGAGTATACCATCCGATGCGACGTTGAATCTGTTAGTGTGGATAATCTTAGCTCGGATTTCAGGTCCGAGAACTGTGTATACCCTCGTGCATGCGGCGGCAAGGATAATTATCGAGGCAACCGTCTGGTGTACGAAACAGAATGCAATACCGTTGGGTGGGCGTTGGCCGAGCTGAACCCTGCGTTAAGAGGGAAGCGTGGTCTGATTCAAAGAGCTGTGGATAGCTGGAGGAATAGCAACCAAGATCCACGTCTTCGAAGTCGCCGTGTGCGAAGGATGGCTAAACTGAACAGACGACAGGGGCTTCCAGCACAGCCGCCATCCCACATGGCACCGTCGACGCCGGTTCCTCCAGGTATCCCAGCTGCCAGCATGGCTGCAGCCGCTCCCCGCCCAAGCCTGGGACCCTTGACCATGGGTCCCCCGCAGTTACACCATCACCATGCCCAACCCGATGGAGGTGCAAACCATGAGGAAGTCAGCGGTATGTACCAACATCACGTATGAAGTGCTTCTTGTCCCGACTCTGTTGCACAAACCGAAAGCAGTCTATCATGTTGTATCATGCAAGCCTGCGTCAAGTCCATTGGGAAGGATAACGACAACTGGCCCACTCTCACTAAATGATGGATCTTGTACCCTATGTATTTCTATCTTGTTTACTTCTCGTTCTTCATACCCGATTTGCCTTGTGTGTTTCAAGTCCGCTGAATCCGTTTTTGTTTGCTTCAGCCACGACACTTTACGTCTTGCGTAGGCTAATCTCATAATTGTCATAATGTCCTTACTAGGTCCTCCTGACTTCTCGAACGGTATCCACCGTCCACCTACCTCAGATCATCCGCCACCTGGATCATCCCCGACAGATATCCGCAATGCTCAAGTGTTCCATGGGTTTCACTCCTATCCCACAGTGGGGAGTATTGGCGGAGGACCGCGAGGCCCTTCGATACCGCCACTTCTCCGTGAGAGTGGTATAGGGGGTCTAGGGCGGCCCCCAACTGTGGCGACTGCTAGCCGCATTGAAGAAGTGGACGAGGACGAGGACGAGCAAAACCCCAGCACTGAAGCTCTCTTCGGCACTCCTCCCGGGGGAAAGCCTCGCAAATTTATACTCGTGGACGACACCCAACGGGGTGCCCGCGTCCGGGTTAAGGTTTCTTTGGACCTAATTGACATGGATGAGATTCCGGACTCCTATCGTAGGATGAACTCGGTATTTCCCCGGACCTATTTCCCCGTTCAAATGCGAAGCCCTCGCACTTCTGTTGTGCCTGGCAACCGGTTCATCAAGGATCACTCCGAGCTGGACGACGAAGACGAAGAACTACCAACAGCTGGAAGAGTCATGGTTCCCGTTCCTCAGATCGATGGCGAAAGTGAGATTGCAGTTCCACGCTTGTCTCGAGGCCGACGGCGAAAGGAGGTTCTCCTCAACGACCTGGCCTACCGGATAAGCTGGAGCCAAAGCCGAGTCTTTGCAGGACGGATGATGTTTCTGCAGCGATCCCGTACGTGCTCCTTTTGTTTCTTGGTATAGTGACATTGCTCTCAGGAAGTTCAATGTTGCAGTAAGTTCGCGTATCGATGACAATTACTAACTCCGATGATTTCTGGGGAGTAATAGTGGACGCATACCGTAACAAGATGCGCGCCGCAATGCTAGCGGAGGGCCAAGAAGCTTCGGCAATTCCGCAACATTTTGAGACGCGAGCGGGAAAGCGACGCTTCCTCGAGCGCAAGCGACGCGTCACACCAGCCCGAGACGCCACGGCACATATTTTGTCGGCCTCCCGACGCAGTGCTGAAGAAGTTGAAGCTTGAAATTCCCCTCATGAAATCATTCACCTTTGAGCAAAAGTCCGGTTCGCTGCTCCGTGACTGCTCTGTTACGATTCTCCTTTCTATCTCGCCACGCCCTTCTCTTATGTGACACTTTTACACTTTCTTGCGGCACTTGTGCCGCCTCTCGCTGCACCCACTCCTTTTCGTCTCTCCGAAACATGTGATGAGATATCTTTTGCGGAACATCACGGATGGCAAATGAGTTGTAGATATTGCGCTGAAATGAGACCATGACGGTAAGGGGAAACTTATGGTGGTCTCGCGAGATCCGGTGGTGGATCGTGTGAGACTTCTTCGGTCTGTCGTATATTCTATTTGGCTTATATTTGTATTCTTCTCGTGACGATTGATGATGAAAATACAGACGCTGTGCTGGACATGAATGACAAGATGATGTTATGACCTGGTTTGGTTTGGTTTGGGAGAAGGTTTCGCGGGCGTGGCTGTCTCCTTGTGAAATATGTTTCGCTTATAAGTATGCTGTATGTACGATCCGTTCCACTGTGCATAGTGGCGGAAGGAGGGACGAGGCTCGCTCTTCTTCATTTTTTTTATGTTGGTGCCAATGCATGATTTTGTGCCTCGTTGCGCCATCTGGAGCTAAGAAACTGCGAATTCTCGACGTAAGTCTAAGACAAGTATCTGTTCGCTGGGTGGCTTACGACGCCACAACGTGATCTCCGAGGGTAGGTAGGACACATTTCGTACTGCATGAGGGAGAGGAGTGGGTGTAAATTGACGAGCAAGATATTATGACTGAAAGATGCCAATTTCAGTGGGTGAAGTCGTACATACTCTCGATTTCATGACCGGTTGTGTTCATGGATTACTGCCCTGGCAGTCCGCGTCCGGAGGTCGGATAAGCCCGGAAGGGGATTAGTGGCAGACCCTGAACTAACTTAACCCGTGGTGTCACTGGACCCTGAGCGGCCTGAGGTTCTTCTCTTCTCCGCACTGCATAGTTCCGACTCACTGACTGGCCGCTTTCGCTCTTCCCTCTTACCTTCAATCTCCTAGTACGGAGTAGTTACTAACCTACTAACTCTTCGTTGCCTGGCCCACCAGCCGCCACCATCACAAGTCCAGCGATGCATGCGGTAATGCCTTCAATAATACGAGCTCGCTTGTTTTCTCTTCCTCTCACGATTCTTCCTACTTAATTCATCTAATCGATTACATTCAATCTAGAATTGGTATGTGAGGAATCCCGTCCGCTGCCTCCCTCTCTCTTCTCCCCTCCCCCTCACGTCACCCCATCTAAGACATCTAACCATCTCCCGCATTTTGTTCGCTACGTATGAATGCGTCCAGACGGTTCTTCTCGCGCTGACCATTTAGGTTTCATGAAATCGTATCGCTGTTACCTTCCATGATCGTTCGCCATCGTTCCTGGGACTTTCCCATGGTCATCTGAGAAGAGCAACCGTGGTTCCCGCTTGCCCATAGCAGCTGTTCTCGTTTCAGTCGCTTCCTCGCTCCAGTATTATTGTATTGACCTCCCATCGCTGCTCACACCCAAACCTTGTCGGCTGCTTTTCCTTCGTCCCTGCCTGATTGTGCTGCTATTTTCAGGACAGCCCGCCAAGCCGTTGCCTCCCGCCTTGCTTTGTGCAAAGCTGCGTTTCTTTTCCTGTTTTCATATAACTCTCTGGCATCTCCTCCATCTATCTTTATCTTATCTAGGCTTTTATTTTCTTCTTTACTCGGCTCTACTTCCTACAAAGCCTTCCGGCGCCACCTTGGCGTGACCAGTCGTTTCTTTCACAGCCATGTCCGGTCTGAACCGGGTTGCTAGTTACAGCGAGGGCGATGACGGGGCGGTGGTCGCAGGTTCCCGCCAGCGTTCATCACCAGAAGAGGGGCGTCTTATAGACAGCAGGTACTACAGCGACATGGACATGAATCGTACTATCGCCTCACACCAGAGACACAGTCAAACGTACAACGACGGGAATTTAGAGCCGGTGCCGGAAGGTCGGAGCTTGGAGCACACACGCACGCAGTTCACCGCAACGCCGGGGATTGACAATATGGGGCCCTCGGCCGTGGGCGGAGGCATCAGTGGTATCGCCCTTGGCGTTGCTAATACCCATGACCGCCAGAGTGGTGTTGACGCTTTCAGGGAAACAGCCGGTCCATTGTACAATGTCCCCGCAGAACGAGATTATCACACCACTGGCGCCGAGAATCCGTATGTCCCCGCACCGCCGCCACATTCAGAAGGCACCTTTTACGCCAGCTCAGAAACCCTGCGACCGCGCGATTCCTACGGGTCGAATGTTGCGCTGGGCGCGGCGGGTGCAGCCCCGGGACAGTTGACGCCGACTACGGCGCCTTCTCAGCACAGCATTCAAGATAGTCCTTATCAGGGGGTGGGGGCGTTCAGTGAAGGGCCCTACCAACGGCAATCGGTTTATTCTACGCAAAACTACCCGCTCACGTTCAATCCGGATGAGATTGCAGATGACGGGGACGATGGGTTTGTCAACGTGGCGCCGAAGGGTGTGTCGCCGTCGAGTCATCAGAGCTTTAACGGAACAGCAGGTGCTGCCGCCGTTGGGGGAGCCGCTACAGGTGGGCTTCTAGGTGGTTTTAGGGGCTTGTTTGGGGGGAAGAAAGACTCCAGTCCGTCGTATGGACCGGTTCCTGACCCAGGGCTGGAAGCAGCCGAGAAAGGACAGAGAGCTGGCTCGATAGCCGGAGCAAGTCGGCGGAAGCGCGCGTGGATTGTGGGACTCACTCTCGCGTTCATTATCGTGGCTGCCATTGTCGGGGGAGCTGTCGGGGGCATTTTGGGTAACCGAAGTCACGATGGCTCGGCTGCAGCAGACGGATCGGGCAGTTCCTCAGGCGGTTCCTCGGACGGATCTTCGGACTCGTCTGATGGACTGCTTGATAAAGACTCTTCGGAGATCAAGGATTTGATGAATAATGCTAATCTGCACAAGGTCTTCCCGGGAGTGGATTATACGCCATGGGGAGTGCAGTACCCGCTTTGCTTGAAGTATCCTCCTTCCCAAAACAATGTCACGCGCGACCTCGCGGTTCTCTCGCAGTTGACCAATACGATCCGACTATATGGTACCGATTGCAACCAAACAGAGATGGTGCTTACTGCTATCGACCGCCTCGAGTTGACCGACATGAAGCTTTGGCTGGGTGTGTGGATTGACAGCAACCAAACAACGAGCGAGCGCCAAGTCAAACAGCTTTACAACATCATCGATGACGCAAACAACACCTCGATCTTCAAGGGAGCTATCATCGGGAACGAAGCTCTATATCGCGCAGGCCCAGACATTGCGACTGCCCAGACAACCCTGATCAGCTACATGACTGACGTCAAAAACCACTTCAAGCAAAATAGCATCGACCTCCCCGTGGGGACATCAGACCTGGGTGACAATTGGAATCAGGAGCTGGTTGAGGCAGCCGACTTCGTCATGTCGAACATCCATCCGTTCTTTGGCGGTGTTAAAGCCACCGAGGCAGCCAGTTGGACCTGGACTTTCTGGCAAAACCACGATGCTCCGCTGACTGCAGGCACCAACAAGCAGCAGATCATCTCGGAAGTGGGTTGGCCTAGCGGTGGAGGGAATGATTGTGGCGATGGCGACAACTGCGAAAATGATACTCAGGGAGCTGTAGCAGGTGTTGACGAAATGAATCAATTCATGGCCGACTGGGTGTGCCAGGCTTTGGAGAATGGGACCGAGTATTTCTGGTACGTCAATCTTTTCCTTATCGTGTGCCTAATTCTAACCGATCACAGGTTCGAGGCCTTTGATGAGCCTTGGAAGGTTCAGTACAACATCGAAGGCGAAGAATGGGAGGATAAATGGGGTTTGATGGATGCAGCACGCAAGCTGAAACCAGGCCTGAAAATCCCCGACTGCGGCGGCAAGACCGCTACATGAAGTGTCGCGCTTTCCACCGACTACACTCTATTCAAGTCCCGACTATTAGTGTCATGGGTCTTTCGATGTACACACGAATCTCCGACATACACCATGTTTTAACGATGCACGGACTAATGGCTTGTTCTGAATCTCTTTGCGGTGTTTTGCGCTTCCTGTTTATCTCTTTGCACAGATGTGACGGTGGCGGTGTTGTCCTCGACTGTTTGGGTGGGGGGGGCTGTTCATGTTACCTCCCGTGCCAAGCTAGGATGATTGTTGAGGGTGTCTGTATATAGTTTGTTGATAGTGATGGTCTTAAGCCACCGACAGTTACTTGCAAATATCATCTATACTTGCGTTTGCTGGAGACTTGCCTGTCCTCGTGCCCTGATTGAGTTGTGCCCTCCAGATGTAATCCTGGTTTGGTATTCCACACTACTCCTTTCTCACCCATCAGTCTTCGCGGTTTTCTTCCTCGACCGGCTGGGTATAATGATAGACTCGCATCTCCCAAAACGCCTCCTTCAGCTCCTCAAACCGCGGCAACCGCACCGACCCGGTCCGCGCCACGAACCGCTCGATCCCGTCGGAGCCCGTATCCTCCAAGGGCCCACCAACCACCCCCGCCGGATTCCGCGCCAGCAGCACCTCGAGATGCGCCTTCTCCGCCCCGGGACAGAACAGCAGCGAATTTGAGTTGACCTTCCCGAACCCGTCCGGATGCTCCACGACGGTGATCCCCAGGGCGGCAAGGAGTTGGCGATCGAGCGCGTTGAAGACGGGATCTTGGGCGTAGATTCGGACTGTGGATGTTTTTTGATTCGCTGGTTTTGTTCATGTGTTAGTTTTTATTTGTGTGTTGGTAGTAGATGATTATGCTGTGATTGGGGGGGAGGGCCTTAGGGGCGAGGGCTGCTTTGGATTGGTGTAGGCTTGTAGGCATGGCATACCAGTCAAACACTCCACCACACTCATCAACGCATTGAGCTGGTAGAGCGAGACGCTGCGACGATCCACCCATCCCCCGCGCAGGAAGCCGCTCGGACTGCCGAGGCCGATGCAGATTATATTGGTTATTCTTGGGGTGGTGGGGGTGGTGGATTGCGCTCCTTGTTCTGTTCTCTGTGTTTGTTCTGGTTCCAGGCGTGGTTCTGTTTGCGTCTGCCGTTCTTCTCGGGTTGTTTCTGGTAGGGCTGGTTTTTGTTCTTGTTGTTGTTCATGCTCGAGGCGAAACTCCCGCCGCACCGTCGCGGTCAGCGTCGCGGCGGTGGTGGAGGCGGTCCATTTGGTCCGGTGGGTGTGGTATTGCGTGAGGAGGGAGGGGAGGGTGAGGGATTTGGGGGCTTCGGCCGGGGTGAGTAGTTCTTGTTGTTGTGGTTGTGGGTGTGGGTGGGATTGTGGACGGTGTTGGCGATGCGCGCGGTGGGCGTTGCCTGTCGTCGTGACGTGCGTCCAGCCGGTCGCGTCGGTGATTGTGGTTCGTTTGGTGGGGCCGGTGCTGGTGCTGGTGGTGGGCTTCTTTTTGCGGGAGGTGTGTGGCATTTTGATTGTTGATGTTGATTGTAGGGTGTAAGGGTGGTAGGGGGGAGGGGGTGGTGTTTTGGGGTTGCTGGTGCTGCGGTGTTGCGGTGTCAAGCACCAAAAAAAAATTGGAGATGCGGGGCGGCGGTGGTTGAGCTTGGAGGCCGTCCGTGGAAGTGGGGAGGGAGGGGGAGGGGGGATTGGCGGGTGGGGTACGCTGTACTCAGTGTACTGTACAGCCTGGAACTTGACCTGGAACTTGGGCTTAAGCTTAAGCTTGAGTATATCGGGATCTATGCAACAATGACTTGATTTGTCTCAATTACTTGTCTTAGATGAGCGCGAGTAGCGATCTGCAGAGCAGTGCATGTCTCATCTTTGCAATTGGTATTTAAGTTACCCTTTACACTGCGTGGGTAAAGTGGCTGGGTGTTGTTCCTGCGCTCCTGTTGTGCAGGTATTTTGTGTTCGGCGCATGACGATTCTATGCGATTTTCTGGAATTTCAACAGCATAATGCACCGGTGCAGTGAGCAGTCGACTCTGTCGAGAACTCATTTCAAGGCATTGTCGAATCTGACTAACAAGATCTCGGTGCTTTGACAGCTGGCGCGTACCCCGCTGCTCACTGCAACACAATGCATTTCATAAGAATCTCGAGTCCGCTGTATATCTGTCGATCTCTGAGCCTCCGCATATACCAGCTCAGTTCTGAGCCGAATTCCTAGCAATGGATATTTCTCTTTCTCAATACAGTTCTTTCAACGGGCTGTTCAACACTGCAGGCCTCCGCTGAATAATCGGGGTTCGCTCTTGGTCTCTTCCCGAAACTAACTGCATCCAGACTAGCCCACGGCCCCCTCGGACAGCTTAAAATACCACTCGGCATTGCATGACCTGCCATTGACAACAAACCGAGTTCGTGACCTTGTCTTTTCTCGTCGAACCGTCTTTCATCATGGCCGAACACCCTTCTTTCACTCTCGCGGCTCTCTGTACGTTGCTCACAATATGCGGGGTGCGAAAGTCAATGACCACTAACAGCCACCTAGTGCCCGCCGGCGGTATCGCCGGGTTCATGCGAACTGGTTCTAAGCCCTCCCTGATCGCAGGCGTGGGATTGGGTCTTTCTTATGGATTCGCTGGTATGTTCTCCGCAGGGAGTCTGCGCTGCTCTTCTGCTACAAGACTTGAGTATTCCGTCCGAAGCTTGTTACTGACCGGTCCCAGGCTACCTGATCAAGGAAAACAAGGACTACGGCACGGAGCTTGCGTTGGGCAACAGCATCCTCCTGCTCGGCTCGGCCATCCCTAGGATCATTAAGACCAAGGCCCGGGCCCCCATGCCTCTGGTCCTCGGTGCCACCGGTCTGCTGGCGTCGTTCTACTACCAGAAGAAGGTCCGGGAGTTCAGGTTCGGTGTTTGATTCGCTGTATTGTATGAGGTGACTACTCAAGGCTTGATTGCTGAGATTATGAGGGTGTTTTTGGACGCCCTGTGTACTTTTACTGAGAATGAGATGCTGTATGTTATGTGCTGGGCAGTTCTACTTGGGCTTGCGATTAATCGCACCATAATCCAGATGGACCACTGACCCGACGGGATCGGGGATCCTTCTGAGTGAATCATCGGCCAGACCGATGTCTGATATCTGTCTTTATCGAGCGGTGAAAAGCTCTGCCATGATATTATGCTCCGAATCACTCGACAGTGCATCAGACACATCAGACTGATATACCGGGTTGATGTTGTTTGCTTAGTCAGCGTGCTCAGCATTAATTAGTTAGTGAGTTATGTAGCGTATAGATCATTAAGACAATAGCTCTGCTGGCCGTTTCAAGATAATTAGGTAGTTGTTCTCAGCCCTTCCTTGGAGCAAGAATGCAATGTAGGACTGCTGCCCTGACCGGGTCGGTGCCTTACATGCAAGGACGGCTACGAAGAATGGCAGGAAAGCGTGACCCGAAATTTCGGCTTCGGCAGTGAGCCCGGATCAACATCGCGTAAATCAACTCAGTACACTTTCGGTGTCAAGTCAGTATTTTGTGTCATTGCCTTCGAAATGGCCAGAACCACTAGGGCTAGTGCGCGATCTAAATCGACGGCATCGCAATCCAAGGTGACCAAAGTCTCAAAGACACCCAAGGTCCCTAAGGCGCCACGACGCGCAGCCTGCGACTCATGCTTCAAGAAAAAGGTCTTTGTTGATTCTCTTTCCCCAGCTCCCACGATACCATGGCCAGAAATATTGTACTTTGATCTAATGAGTTCTTAGATACAATGCGATGCAGAATCCCCGCAGTGCAATTGGTGCCTCCACCATAACCTTGCCTGCACATATACAAGGCTTAAAAAGTAGGTCGAAATTGCGCCTGAATCTCCCTCATCAGCTCCAACTCTACATCCCAGATGGTCTAATCCACCTCTCCAGAAGTACTGGTCGCGATACCGTATGGGAGGATGCTGCCAAATTGAATCTCGTGTCTGCTCGTAACAGTCAGTTCCATCCGAGCAATATTGAGCACCGAGTCACAGACTAAGTGATTACTCAGGTACTGCAGCAAGGGCTACTTTGACCATGGCTTTTAATGACGGAGTATTCATGACACCAGAGGAAGAGCAAAATTGGATCGGATCCTGCACTGGTGAGACGGTTGACCACGCGAAACTTTACGCAATTGAGCTTCCATGGTCAAACCCTTGTTCTGGCGCCAGGTCCCATTCTTCGTCGCCGGAACTTCCTTCCCGGCCTGTCGTCGAGAAGTATGTTAAAGTGTACTGCTCATCCTACCAGAGTCGCGTCTTTCCGGTAATCAGCAAGGCACTCTTTACAGAGACTCTGGATCTCGCCTACGGACCAACCGATGTTTTCGGCTCCGATAGTGCTAAATCATGCGTGTATGCCTTTCTCTCGGTGATATACCTCTTCGGGCTGAATGGCAATCTGGTTGAAGCCCATGATTGCGAGACTTATGCCCGGGCTGCGCAGGGCTTTATGGCTAGTCTTGTTTGTGAGATGACTCTCAGCGGTCTGCAGTCCATTATCATGCTTGTAAGTCGAGAGCTTCCCGTCTGGGAATCTTGCATCTTGTGTGATTATCAGCTGACCTGCCACTTAGATCCAGCATCAATACTTCCTGGGTGATTTGCAGGCTGCTGCAGTTTCCGTGTCGATAGCCAGCCGCCTTCTATTCAGCCTCCGTGCTCACACAATGTCACCATGTGACAGGACTTATCATAAAAGTGTAGCTGAGCACCACCTGCGCGATCTTTTCTGGCTTTGCTATTCATTTGATAAAGACATTTGCTTGAGAATTGGGCAGCCTCCATGTATCAATGACACTCACTGTGACCTCACTCTGCCTATCGACTATGCGCGGCTGCAAGAGTCCAATATGCAACGAGAGACCAGGTCGAATACCGATGACACACTCCCTCTTTTCCCTTTTGACCTTCGACTCTCGATGATCAAGTCGAATGTCTATCAGGCTCTCTATTCCATAAATGCTGCGAAGAAGCCGGCTTCTGAGATATTATCGAGCATCCGGATTCTGGATCAAGAGCTGGAACAATGGAGACAGAGCTTACATCCGGATATCCGGCCCACGTTGTCTTTCCACGACGAAACGCCGGTCAGTCGCGGCCTAAACACACAGGCAATCATGTTGCGGCTAGCATACTATCACTGCGTCGCACTCATCCATCAAGCCATTGATAGGTGCCGTGGCTGCCAGATAAGGGATTTAGTCTCTAGTGCCATGCTGGTCACGAATGTCAATCAGTCGACGCTTTCATTCCTCGAGGTCGCGATGCCTGTTCTGGCAGGAGAATGTTTCTGGTGGGTGCTTGTGTCTGCGTCTCTGCACGAGACGGGAATGGTTGCTGACCGTAATCGATAGGGTGGTTATATTCTACGCAGTCACTGCAGTCCTAGCGCTGTTTCGCGCTATCCTCAAGAACCCCCTAGGTTCCGGTCTTATGAAAACTCTGCGGGGCGTTCCTAAATTGATGCGTAAAGTGCCGGTTCGAACACCTACCCTTGGTGTTATCTTCCACGGGCACTTTCTGAATACTTTCACCACCGAGCTTGTCCGACTAGCCGAGTGTGCAATTGCCAAGGCAGACCAGGATGCACGTGGTTCGCCTTAGGCCGGCTTTCGAAGGAGAACGGGCCGCATCATGTCAGATAGTTCTACTCTACGGTACCCTACCGAGTACTTATAGACTACCGACTAGGCTCAAAATCGCCTGGACTACCTCCTCTGGACTCTCCTGAGGCGCCCAATGTCCCACCCCGTCAATCAATCGCATCTCGCGAAAGTCACTGCATACTTCTCCATTTGCCATCTTTTCCAAGGCGCCAGGCTGCTGGTAGATCCCCCAGTCGAGCTTGCCTGACACAAACGTGCAGGGAATGTCGATCTTTCGCCCCATGAACACCTCCGCGTCCCAGGTGTACTGCCTCCCTTTGGATGTCTGCACCCGGTACCAGTTCAAAGCCCCCTGGAACCCTGTCCGCTGGTATTCCCTCACGTACACCGCGAGATCCTCGTCGGGCAGCCACTCCCGAGAGGCCCGCAACCCTTCCTCAGACTCCTTGCGCATGTGTAGCTCTACCGCCTCAGGCATCGTCGCGTCCGCTGGCATGACATAGTAGTACGGCATTTTGGCGAGCTCGTCGGCGGCCCAGCCGGTCAACGTGCGTGGCTCATTCCCTTTCCAGCGACCACTCTTGAGGTGGAAATACCCCCGCAGGAAGCCATGAAGCCCTTCCGCTCCGGGAGGGTGGAGCATATCGGCGCTGGCAGACGGAGTCGAGTAGTACCATTTATAGTGCTTGCGGCCCAGATCCAGTAGGGCAGAGTGCACGTCGTCTCCTGCGCTGGATACGGGACCGTCGCCTGTCGAGTTTTGGGGGACAGCAGAGCCAGCTGGCTGCTGCTGCTGACCATCCACAGACGTAGCAACAGCACTCGCTGGCGCCGGCATGCCATTGAAAGGATGGCTGAGCAGCACAACGCTACGGAAGAGATCCGGCCGGGCCACGGCGCACATGGCGGCGGTCACGGCGCCGCAATCGTGCCCGACCACGCAGTGGACGGAGGTGTACCGCAGTGCATACACGAGGAGGACGACATCGCGGACGAGGGCGGAGACGGTGAACGTGTGCAGGTCCGCCTCGGCGTAGGGGCGGGTGTCCCAACCGCACGTGCGGCCGAAGCCCCGCTGGTCGGGGGCCACGACGTGGTACCCGGCGGCGGCGAGACGGGGGATGACTTTCCGCCAGGAGAAGGCGATTTCCGGGAACCCGTGGAGAAGGATTATTAGGGGGCGGTCATGGTTGTTGTTGTTGTTATTATTTGGTGGGTGACCAGCTTCGAGGATGTGGGTTGTTAGGGAGGGAGTGGTTATGAAGCGGGAGGTTATGCCGGAGGGGAGTGGAAGGGGAGAGAGTGATGGTGATGGTGATGGTGGTGATGCCGATGTTGTCATGATTAGGAGGGATTTGTGGACTTGCAAAAGTATACGGGGTAAGATTGGTTACGGGAGTGTGGGGGGGAGGTGGGATGTGAGTAAACGTGTTTTATGAGTAATTATGCAAAGATCGGGTAAGTGGCACGATCTGACGATCGGTAGATGGAGTTGATCGGATACAAAATTTAAGTCTTGCGCTATGACGATGATGATGGAGATGGGGATGGGGATGTGGATGTGGATGTGGAATGAGGATGAGGATGAGGTTGATTGATGATGATGATGACGATGGGTCTGCAATGATGAAACTTTGAGTTCCCAACTGTGTGGGCTCCAAAAGTGCCTGCCTGATGGGGCTTAGTGTAGAAGATCACGTTCTTGCGGCGGACCGGAGCTTTTCCTGATCGAGACGAACCAATGATGAATCTCCCCATTGGATTGAACTTTGGAGCGCAATGGAACGAACCATTCTTGTTCCTCTCTTATTCCTTATTCCTTATTCCAGACTGACTCGGGCTCAATCCCATTCGAACCTCGACCCGATTTCAATGACGCAACCAATTTCTGCAGCCCAACTACGGTTCTGGCCCTTTTTTCTCTCCTGCCGATAGTTAATCCAGACCAGACCAAACGTCTTTCTTTCCTTTGCTGCCTCCCCCTCTCAGTACTCCGTACCTCCCCTCCCCGTCCTTCTCTTTCGTCTTGTCTATTGCTATCCTGTGCTGTGCACTGTGTGCCATCCCTCCTCATCTTCGCTTTATCCCCGTCGTGCAGGTCCTGCATTCTCCTTGCTTCCTTTTTTCTCCCCCCCCTTTCCGATATCCTGCATCTGCACTCACTCACTTTTCCCGTTGCTGCTGCGACTCTCTTTCCGTTTGTTTTCTTACCTTCCGTCGACCTCCGTCGCTATCCCCTTGATCAAAAACGTTCCTACACTACATCAAATCGCCCATTCAACCCACCCATATATGCTTTAAGTTGATTTTGAGGGCTCAGTCGCTTGGAAACTCAATTGCGCTCGTTTTGGGCAACGACCGCCTGAGCCATGTTCCGCAGAAAGAGGAGCTCCTCTCAACATCAGGTAACCCCCCTCGTTCCGTGGGAATGGCATTCGGAACTTCGACGAGCTAAACGCCGCTCATTCATCTAGCATCCTCTCTCGGCCTCCTCCTCCCAATCCGCGCAATCCGCCGCCAGCCATGCTTTTCTCAAATCCCAACCCTCCTCCAGCAGTCTCTCCTCCGCCGCCGCGGCCGCCGCCCTGCGCAGCCTCACACCCACGCCGACACCCGTCGAGAATGTGCAGACCAAGCGGATGATGCAGCGGCGGACTTCCGTCTCCTCGCAACTCAGCGGCACGCCGAGCCTGCGACCCATCAGCGGAAATGGGGTCCGTCGCTCCAGCAGTTCCGCCTCCATGACGCATCGCACATTTCGAGATCAATCCCCGCGGCGACCCGCATCCAGCGCTGGACATGTCGACCCCGCACCGCCGCTCCCGTCCATCCCCCGCGAATATACCGGGCGAAAGGACCAAGCACGTCGATCGGTGAGCATGGGCCCATCGCTGCGACAAAGTCCGCGCGGGAAATCGATGGCCGACCAGGGAACAACCGGGGATCGCACTGCTGCCCCCAAGCCGCCGACACGAGCGCCCGCACAGGCGGCCGCGTCGACGCCGTCCCCTGAGCTGCGACGACCCGCGAGTCGAAACTCGATCAATTTCTCATATCCGATGGGCTCACGTCCTACATCGCCGACGGATTTGATGGAAATGGATGCATCGACGACTACCTCTCTGGCTGGTCAGCTTTCCGCTCCCGAGTCTCCTAAGGTTACAAGCAATAGTCCCCGAGCAACGCGCGGTGCCAAAACAAGGGGTGTCTCCCCGGGTAGCCCGGGACAGCGTCCATCGTCTGCAGGGACTGCGGTGGCTGCTGCACAAGCTGCCATTGTACCCCGGAGCCAAGAAGCGAGTGCCGTTGCTGCGTCTCCGCGGAGACCCTCTTCTCAAGATCGAAGTATTCCGGACACAGCACCGACCCAACAGCTCCTGGCCCCCGAAGCCCGACATCCTACACGCCCTGCCTTGGTGAAACGCCCGTCGACAGTGCCGGAAGATGCTCAAGGGGAGGAACAGGCAGAAACCTCTGGCCCCGCGCAGCGAGCAGAGCTCCCTCGTGGGGGTACCGTAACGCCAGAGAGCCCACAGACCATCAAACCACAATCTACACCGGACCAGACCAAGGATCAATTACTCAGTCCACCCATAAGCCCGCCGAGCTCGCAGCCTTCCGTCGACGCCAGTGTTGAACAGCAGCCGTCACATATGCGTCAATCCAGCAGTCCCGGGCGCTCCGCTCGCTTCTCACGCCATCTACTGGTGGCCAACCTTCCGAGCGATCACCTTCACCAACCCCCACCAAGGTCCGTGTCCCCGGCCAAATCTGCACTGAAACATTCCCGCAAAGACGGCCTTGCTTCTGATCTCCACCCGGAGACAGTGCTGCGACCAGGCCCTGCGCTCAGTGAACTATCCGATGGCACTTCCGTCGCATCTGATGATGGTTCAAAGCAAGGGGCTCGAAAGAGGCATGCCAAAGTCAGCTTCGATGATGAGGCAGAAATCGTGGGCACGGCAGCGAGCCCGCCGACATCTCCCGACGAAGTTCTGCCCGAGTCGCCGCAGTCCAAGCCCAAGAGTAAGGGTGGGTGGTTTGCTAAGCGTAAGCATAACTTACGAAGCGGGACGCCTGATGAATTCGAGCATATGTTGAAACCTCGACTTGCTCTGCCATCATTTGGCAGCATTCGAGGTAACAGGTCGGGAGGCCAGCCGGAGCCGCAGCCTCGCGAGATTAGCGACAATGAATCCACGACTTCGTCCGACTCTCCAATCGATACGTCGAGGTTTTCATTCTCTAATGACCATGCTGTGGGAAGTGTCCTAGCCAATTCTCAGAATGAGGCGCCGCCAGAGAGCACGACGCATAACCGTCCAGCTAGCCCCCTTCCAGTAGTGTTGGAGCTAGAAAGTCCGTCAGAATCGAGTCACCGGGATGATCGGGTAGAACAGCCAGGCACGGCAATCAGCCACCCGGCGGAGGTCAACGCCCCAGCTGAGGCAACACAACCACAAACTCCTAGACAGACTTTGGCAGTTCCTGATATTACCGTTCAGCCAGCTTCGCCCGAACTTGAAAAAGAGCGCCCGAGCTTGGAATGGTACGAAGTCCCCGGGGGCTTCCCACGTTCCTCTTTAGACTCGGACCCCACACAGGCAAAGCCCAAGAGAAAGTCAATCACATGGGACGACACCGATGTCATGGTCGATTCAGCCGCAGAGCGAGAGACTGATGACGAGTCCGGTGAGAGCATTTACAGTGATGCGGAGGAGGGCGTCAATGGACATGGCTTTGGCTCTATTGATGCTGTCGTCGATGGCCGGCAGTCGGTCCCATCGTTCCAAGGCGCAGCAGCAGGACTTGGTCTTTCCGAAAAGAATCAGCATCATACGGATGACTGGTCGGATTCGGAGTATCCACAGACCTGCCAGATTGCCCGCGCGAGCTCTCCTATGCAAGATACAGCCCTTAGTCCCGTCCCAGAATCCCCCGAATCGGTGCATCAAGCTATGCCTTTCTCGTCTCCCTATCCTCCTTTCGCCGCTCAGTCACAGGGGAAAAGTCAAAGTGGTTCATCCCAAGCCAGTCTCGCACGATCGACTTCTCACCATGTCAAATCTGTTGGACAATCCAACCTAGGCAATCGTGCAGACAACACGGCAACGAAAACTTCTGACGTCCCACAGGCGAGTGCAACGCAGTCAACTGCTACTCAAGACCGGGCCAGGCCAATGTCGTGGAGTCCTGCTGCCATGCAGAATGAAGTTGGTAGTAAGAATCGTGCGTCAGCAGTGAACGGCAAGGCACCAACTCCGCGAAGAACATTGTCCAGTGGCAGCGATTCTTCGAGTAGTTTCAAGCGAGCCAGTCGTCCATCTCGGGCAGAGTCGAACCACACCATGCGTCTGACAATGCGGGGCGGCCCCCCAGTCCGACAGGCCCCAGCCCGGGCAATCTCCCCACCAGCCGACTCACGTCCGCGTTCGCCGCAATCGGGGGGTAATATGCGGACGACGCTTCGAATGAACGGAAACAAACGCGAGAAGGGCTCATTCTTTTCCAACAAGTCGCCGAAGAATAAGGTATCCAAGGTACCGGGTAGTCGATTCACTTCACGCTTCCCTGATTCGGACGACGACGAGGGCTTCGACAACTGGCGATCACGATACCGGTATGACGACTCAAGTGACGACGAAGATGAACGAGCCCCAGCTCCGCTGCCCCCTGTTCGAGGGATACCTCGGCGACAGGGCGCTCACGATGGCGATTCAACGGAGCTAGAAGACAGCTCCGACGAGGAGCGACAGGCGGCTGCGTCTCGACCGCGAGCTGCTGTGCCATCTCCCCGCAAGTCAGGCTCAACACGGGACCCTGCCTTGGCAGCAGTGGCTCGGAGTCGTGGAATGACGGATGAGGAGATGGACGAGTTTCTCCAGCCCAATCGAGGGCGCAAGGCGGGACTGTTCCACCGGTTCAGCATGCGCAAGTCCAAATCGCCTGTCAATCGCAGGTCCCTCACAAATGGTACTACTCGAAATGGCGGTCTTCCAGAGCGTTCGCGAGCCGAAGGCGAACCAGATCCCCCGCTGCCTGGAGCTCAAACCAACGTCGTCACCACTATCACGGCGACCAACCCGCCGCCGCCAACCTCGTCCAAGCTTGTGCGACGTGCGTCGCAACGGTCCTCGCGCAGTGACGGATGGCCATTGCGAACCGAGCGCAAGGAGTCGGGAAGTACACCTGCAGCTACCACCAACGGTGTTGACGAGCGCCTCGCGACAGTTGATGAGGATGCCTGCAATAAGCCGATCACCGCTCCTGCCGGTGGACCCGCCTCCAAAGACAACCAGGATCCTTCCGTCCCAGCATCAACAATGAAGAACAATTCTCGTCCTGCCGCAGACGTTGTCATTGGATCTTCTGGACGCAAAAAGCGCTTTCCCCGACTCCGCAAAGCTTTCGGCTTGCGTGACTGACCGACTCCGCACTTTTATTCACTTTCACTTCTGATATATATATTGCACCATCTTTTGCCATTCTTCTTCCCTCCTTTGCACTTTTTCTTCTTTACTTGATCCATTTCGATGTACTTTGTTATAATATCCGCGGAGCCTACTTTGCATCCGCAAACCACTACCTATAATCATAATGCAGGCCAATGATGCTTACCAAAGAATTTTTGTCGGAGAGTCTAGGTAGCTTTGCTTTCCACAACAAGGATAAAGTGGGTGGAGGCCACCTGATTCAGTGGTATTTGTGTGTGTGTGTGTGTGTGTGATGGATGAGCTTTCACCACCGGGGTACTTATATACGGGATTCTTTCTGTTGTTGTTGTTGTCTTCCACATGTGGTTGTGGCTATGGGTACGTGGACATCTGGCGCTTGGGATCGGTGGTGGTCGGATGGTTGGATGGACGGACATATGGGATTATGTTTTCTTTTCAACTAGGGTTTGAAAATTGGTTGATACCCTTCGATTTAAGGTCGTGATGAAGATGCCCGGTCGATGGACTGAATAAGACAGTGTTGTTGTGTGTAAGCTGAATCTAATCAACGGGGTTTGTCGATGACCGCTCAATATAAACTTCGTAGTTCCTTGTTTCTGAGCCAAAAGGGAAGGAGTACTCCGTACCGTGAACTGACAGGACTGGAGCTGGGGTAGGGGTATATCTCGTGCCTGCAGGGGTACTATAGCTGAGCCTCAGGGCTCAGTCTTCCACCCACCTTCCCATTCCGGCCATCAATTCCTCAATCCTCTCTCTTCCAAACCAGGCCACGCATGTATCTC
The DNA here is from genome assembly GCF_003184765.1 of Aspergillus aculeatinus CBS 121060. Classification (NCBI taxonomy): domain Eukaryota; kingdom Fungi; phylum Ascomycota; class Eurotiomycetes; order Eurotiales; family Aspergillaceae; genus Aspergillus; species Aspergillus aculeatinus. The sequence continues at coordinate 120,018 of NW_020291484.1, forward strand.
GATCTCCATCATGGAAGAGATAGATAGGTCCCACGCATTGTCCCTAGTACAGTACAGTACAGGGACACGCCCAACGCGCGCACGAGCCGAGCAAAGAAGTACTGTACTGTACTGTACTATCCTCTACCGAGCAGGAATATATATACACGCCCTGAATCCTCCGCAGACTTCCACTGCATAAAAGAAACCTCCCTCTCTTCCCCCGGGTTAGACAATCCATGATCTGGATCCCCCATTGCGCTTGGACAAAACAAACCCATCGAATCTCAGGTCCATCCTGCCACCCCGCGTTCGCGTTCAGCCCAATAACTAGGTAAACAAGCAGTCTGCCACCACACTGTCCCCAATTCAATCAACGTATCTGCCGCCCTCCCCCCAATTCACTGGAATAGTACAATCAAAATCAACCCGTCGATCCCATCTCCATACCAGAGCACCCTCCACCGCACGCAGGAGTGCCATCCCATCGACGGAACCCCAACTCGCGCGGGGATTGGCGCAGAGCTAGCCTGCCCGGGAGAGTCGACAGCGCGGCGTACGGTACTGCACTGCACTGCACTGCACAGGCAGGTGTACATACCTACTACAACAGGACAGGACAGGACCGGACCGGACATGATACTATCCGCCCTCTGGGCCTCTGAGTAGATAAGATATACATTTCTGGATTGAATTGAATGTATGTATGGAATCTACATGATTGTTATTGACTCCTCGCGTAGGAGTCTCGAGGGGGGGGGGGGTTCTTTCCTTCTTTTGGAAGGGGACAGGTTGCGGGTGTATTTCGCTGAGATCTATCATTGGTATTATATTATGATTTCGCTGGCCACGGGAAAAGAAAGGGAAAACCCTCATGGTGTCTTTCCCTCTGCTAGGCAAAGCAGTCATGGAACAGCCATTTGCCTGCCACTCATCACATTACCACTATCGCCAATATTCACCTGTAAAGATAGACATTTCTCGTGGGACTCGAACTGGGCTTCTTCTACTGTCCAAGCTGTGGTCGATCCTCCAACCACTACCTCTGAAGCTGACTTGATGTTTGCGTGCTCAATTGTCTGAATGTGCCAATGCATTTGCCATTGGGAATCGGATGGTTAGATGTCCTACTGCACTACAAGCACAGGGAGTACTCTAGCCACTGGACCAACGGGTGCATAGCCGGTGCATTTTCGATAAAATAATCAGTCTACTCAAAGCCAGTTCTAGATCATGATCTACATCCATTATTGCTAGATACAAGAAGGCCATGATACATTCGAGTAAACAATTTTTGTCAAAAGGCCATTCCATCATACGTGAATCCATCAGATACAAGATTTAATTTCTTAGGTCATCAATGATCGTGCGCTGCGAGTGAAAAAGAAAAAGACAAAAGAAAAGTCAAAGACCCATGGGCGGTCCGTGGTTGATGCTTTGCGGGAGTGACCACGGTTCCCACCCACGGGCACCATACCCAACCGAGTAAAGGCTTACAAGCGGGAAGCGTGGACCACCTTGTAGTCAACGACCAACTCGCGGCCACCGTCGTTGATGACAAGGGCACGGACGCTGCCACGGCCATCCTCGAACGCCTCGCGGATGCGACGGAAGAGGTGGCCCTGGGGAACGACGGGCAGGCCCTGCTTGACATCACCGGTCTCGGTCATGGCGACCAGGCGGCCGTCATCGCGGAGGTCCAGGATGCGGTAGGTCTTGTAGACGGGACCAAGCATGGTCTGGACGACCACCGAGGGGGAGGGGTTGGAGACGAAGCTGGACTCCTCCTGGAGCTCCCGGGTGAAGAGGTCGACACCCAGGTAACGGTGCTGGCCGGTCTGGGGGGAGACGGAGATGCGGATCACCTGGCAGGGACGACCCTGGAGGATCAGGATGTCGCCGATGCGGATGAAGTGGACGGGGATCGGCACGGTCTCGGCGGTGGCGGAAGAGTTGCCGGCGCGGGGCTCCACAATGCGGACATCCTCGCGGACGCCTTCACGGAATCGAACTGGCCCGCGTTCGTCAGCGACGACTAGTTCCTCGTGGTCTTTGTGACCATGGTGGTGGTGGTGGGAGGAGGTGGGGTGCATGATGCGGTCGGCAACGCGCTCCACACCACGACGGAAGGAGTGATAGTTACCGTCGTCGTCGTAGTAGCCCATCTTGCGAGAAGGAGGGGAATCCACAACAGTCTTGGGCTTGTAGACCTTAACGTTGGCTGAAGAAGCAGGAGCTTGGGGAACCGGCTCAACGCGCTGTTGACGGCGGCTGTAGGGGTCCCGTTGGTAGCTGTCGACGGGCTTGGACTGGTACGCACGGTCGTAAGAGACGTCGATCTCTGATTGGACAGTGCGGTCGTACGATACGTCCCTGGTCGGCTGGCGGGGGCCTGGAGCGTACGAGTCTACAACAGGAGCCTGGGTAGACCGGTTGTAGGCGGGGTTGACGTCGTAGGTAGGGTTGTTGACCCGACGACGGTACTCACGCTCAGTGATATCGAGCTGAGTCTGAAGAGCTTGATCGTACGTGGGCTGACGGTCTTGGAAACGGACCGACGGTTCACGATAGCTGTAGAGGGAAGAAAGGATGAGATGTCAGATAGGGATTGACAAGGGAGGGGAAGCGGATAAGAGATGATTGGGTGGGACAAGAGAAAAGAAAGGTGTGTATGTATGAGGGGGAGGGAAGGGGGGAGAAGCAATAGTCAGGTAAGGTGTATGTGTGTGTGTGTGTGTGTGTGTGTGTGGGTGGGAAAGTATAAGAAGGCGGGTGGTGGAGGAGAAAAGAGGAGAAAGAGAGGAGAGGATGGGGAATGGGAAAGAGTGGGAAAGCACGGGAAGACCCAGTCAGCTTCCCTTTAGGGCCAAGGGACCATTGGGTGATTTGTTTGTTTTGGTGCCACGTAAGAAACGAGAAAACAGAAATGAAAACAAAAGAAATAGAATAATAATAATAATAATAATAAAAATAAATCAAAAAGACCGACCACCAAGAAGTGTGGGAGGCGAACTAGAGCGCATTAGGCCAAGAGAGATTCGATGATGGTGACACCGCTTCTTTTGGCCTCTCTCTCTTTCTCCACTTGGTTTGCTGTCGGTGCTAGACTGTAGTCTAGGCAGACACCGGACAAATCTTCATAACCATACAAACAGAAAACGTTTCAATTGATTTCAACATACCGTTCGCGAGTTAGATCAACCTCAGGATACCGGGGCGGAGGAGCAGTACTAGTGGTAGTAGTGACTCGCTCGTCAAAGTGGACACTGACGTCGTTGGGGCGCGAAGAGTGCCTGTGGTGGTGATGTTCGTGCCGATGAGGCTCGGGCGCAGCAGGAGTAAACTGATCGCGCTCAACGAAGTGAAGGTCGATTTCTTCCTTTCCGTAGACACGCGGGTCGGGAAGAGGAGCAGAGGTTCGAGTATCTTCCCGTTCGACGTGCGAAGTGCGATCGAGATTGACTTCTTCCTCTACTCTGGCTGTGGCCGCAAGAGTAGCTTCAGGAACAGCGTCACTCCGGTACGACGACGGGAAGACACTGAAGGGGATGGGGACGCGGGCGTCAAAGTCCAGATTGGCTGTCCTGTCGGCGTCCTTTCTCGAATCCCTTTCGAACTGTTAAACAACAACTCGAAAGGCGAGACAAGAAAAGACTCTTAAGGAAGAGAGAAGTCTTTCTCGTAGAGAGATGGGAGGAGGGGGTGTGGAGGGAAAGTTGATAGATCAAACTACCCGAAGAATGCGGAGAAAGTTCCTGATGAGGAATGTGAGATAAAAGATAAGCTTAAAAAGCTTGAGGGGATTGGAATGTGAGGGTAAGGGAAGAAGAGATGAAAGAGGATGGAGAAAGAAGAGAGGAAAGGGAAGAAGAGAAGTGAGAGAAGGACAGAAGTGGAGGAGGAGGAGGGGAACAAACCCGCTGAAATACAATTGCGGATGGTTTCCCTCGTCACGCGTTTTGTTTACCACACCTTGCCGTTTCTGGGGGGCGATGTTATTCCCAGACAACTCCCATTATCCCTATCTAATCAGCTTCTAACCCACTCCAATTGACTTTCTAGTCCCTTCCTCCTCCTTTGCCCAGTTCATCCGGATTCCATACTATCAAATCTACAATTGAAGAGGCAGGTGGGTGGGTGGGTGGGTGGGAAAGGGAAACGACCCGAGGTTCAGAAATCCGCCTACAAACCACGGTTCCTGAATCTGCAACTCAAACTTACTCCAGTCCACATACCACAACTTATCTCGACCACGCTGATCTATATAGGGAATTTATCCTCCCAAATCAAACCCCCAACTAGCGCTAACAACCTTGATCCACCGCGCAATTGATTGATCAAATCTTCCCTCCTCGTTCACATGCAGGCCGACCCTGCTGTATCCTCCCCCCAACGCACACACCACGAGGCTGGCCAGCCACCTCCGGGTCCCCATGGCAACTGGGCCGGTTTCCCCGGGTCGCATCGGAAATCCGAGCTCTCTGGAGCTGGAGCTTCAGCCGATCGACGCTCCATGCGCTTGCCTGCTGCCAGCCCCTCTCTCTCGTCCGTCCATCCCGCGCTCGCTCTTAGACAATCACTGTCAGCAACAACCGAGGAAACAACCCGAGAAAAAGAAAACATCCAAGCAATAAAATAAGCTGGAGGCTGGGGTCTGGTGTGTTCTCGCGCCAACCATCCCATCGTCAAATGTTCTCGGTCAGCAAGAGCTCAGCTCTCTGGATCAGTCATCATACACAGTAGTTGTGTAAATGTGTATGATCGGGCCTACAAGCAGCAACCTGCCTGCAGCATGATGTTTCTTCAAACGCCGTGGCCTTGCCCACAGTTGGCTGGACCATGATCCATTTCAGGTGCCTATTCGTGGTCTCCGGCCATTGGAGAGCTGGTCGTTGAGCAGGCACCTTGGTCCCCGTTGCCTCTGGGGGGAGCGCCCAGCTTGCTGATCTCACTGGGATGTGGACCCGACCGGGGAGGGGGCCACTCAACGGCCCAGCCATTCATGATCCAGGATCCATGATCCATCAATCCAGCCAGCCAATTCCCAGCCTCACTTCGGTAGCATTTCGCTTCCAGCCTGTCACATTGGTGCATTGGCGCTGACTATTATTAACTCTCTTCGAGGGCGGAGAGATACGTAGCAGAGGTCGGTCGGATCACAGCTGGTTGTTTCGGGTGGAAGGTTAGTCTCGATGTCTTAAGTCTGGACAGACCCACCTGCTTTCCGTCCTGTGTAGGATTTCCTTGGTTTGGCACCGTAGGAGCCAAAATGGTGTGTGTCCGTAGCGAAGCCGGTGTGATGTAGCGGCTCCCCTAGTAAGGTAGATATGCCAGTCTAGAATTATAATATTGTGGCTATGGAGTTCTGCAAGTAGTTCTGAGATCTGATCCACCTATCTTCGTCGAGGCCAGAAGGTTTAGGATCATGCCCCTCAACGCAGTCAAGTGTACATACTCTGTCCTCTGTGATTCCACTACAATCAAACGCATGATAAAGCGTATTTCATCACACAGCCGGTACCCAGTTTCATCCTAGACCAGACCTTCCTCTCAGTCGAGATTATGAGATTCGGGGAACCTAACCGAGCCGTTCGGATCTTTCGGATAAGTGAGAATGTCATTTGATATTAGAACGATACTTTTATTGTCATTCTTCGACCATTTTGTCGGGATTATCTTCTACGGGGTGGACAGAGCCACTATCCAACCTGTGACCTTTCAAATGCTTGCATTTAAGCAACTGCCTCTGGAGCTTGACATACAACTACTTGAAGCACATGCTACAGATCATGCAGAGCAACAATACTGCTTCCGTACTCCCGGACTGGCCTTCAGGCTGTCGCAGACACTTGTTAGTCCTAGAATGCATTGGGTAACAGTACTCCGTACTCATTGGAACTCGGAACGGGTATCTAGTGTAGAGTAGTCTCGGGTTGCGAGTATACACCCCGCAGCACCACCGAAGTTTTTTCTTGTAGGTAAAGTCGCAGGGCGGCGTCTGTTCAATATGTGCGCTTTTAGAGGTTTCGTAGTCGGTTGGAATTGCTGAGTCGACCCGTAAACCTGAAGTGCACTGCTTGGAAGCGTTCCTTCCTTCACTAAGTCTGGTACATGTCGACTTAGTCACTGTGCATGGCGCTAAAGGTGAATGAAAACCCACCCCTCATTCTCTCTTCGACTGGACTGCGAATTGGGTTCGAAACGACCGTATACAAGTATACATGATGATGACAGTGAAAGAATTCTCGTGTCGAGAAGTCACGAAGAGACCCACAACGACGCGCGACCTGATCGAGCGCTTCAAGGCTGTCGGCCCAGAGACCGAGCAAGGCAAAGCGCTTCATGGTTTGGCGACTCGCATGCTCGACATCTTCAAAGATGAAAAAAAGCCGTCGTACTCGAATGAAGCAGCCCAGCTGGCAACTATCTTGTCCGACACGGAGCCCGCGGGTCTTCTGGAAGCGTTCATTAATGCCGTCAGCCGCGGCGCCAGCGACAATGAGCTTGTTGACACCCGCTTGCTCATCGATCTGTGCTACGTTCTTCGAAACTCCAAGGAGAGTATATCGAAGCGGCACTTGCTGAAACCTTTACTCACCAACCTCCACACGCGAATCAAGAGTGCAGATGGCGCCCTCGAGAAACAATACCAACTGCCTGGCAACGTTGCTTGACGCCATGGTCGACATCAAGATATCAGATGTCAGCCGAGAAACCACGCACGAGCCGCTTCTGAGCAAACTGAAGTCGCTTCGCAATCACTCGGAGCCTCGTCTGGCTCAGGCCGCTTGTTACGCACATGAAGCGTTGCGCGGGGTCCCGGACGATGAAGGGCAATGGCAGGCCCTCTGTCGCTATAGCTGGATGGTCCTGGAGCCTACTGCGAAGATCGCAGGTGCAATATCCACCATGGATCCCACCAAGGCAATCGATGCGACATCGGACATATTCAAACTGTTGGAGACACTCAAAGGTATCATCGGAGCCGGCAGGGACGTGTACACTGCATCGGAATCGCTTCAAGACTTGTTTCTGCAGACTCTAGGCTATTTGCCCAAGGAAAAGCTGTGGTACGGTGCACTCAGGTACACTGGGTTACTGATTGAGGATCGTGCATTGAACACATTGAAAGACCTTCTACCACGACTCGATTGTCTAAGTAATGAATCTTTCTGGTGTGGTCTCTACGCTCAACTTGAGCAAAGCTGGAAGAAGCATGAAGAAATGAGAGACGGAATTGAGACGTTCATTGAGTGGACACTATACGACTTTCCGGTTCGAAAAAGCTGCCCGAGACAAGCGGGAAAGGAATCCCCAAGGTTCCAGTCTTGGATTGCACTTGTCGCCAACACCCTTGGTAAGCTGCATTGGAAGAAGGACCAGCCACCCCCATCTTGGAGACGTCGCATTTTTAAGAAGACCGAATATATGCCCACGCTGGAGATCTTTTGTAAGTTGGAACAGTCGGATGATCTCAGCCACGGCGGTCTTCTTGACAAAGCCTGGTCCAAATGCGAGAAGGCGCAAGCATTCTTTGCGCAGGTGGCCGCAGCGGAGCATTACACGAGGGGGAAGCGTCTGGAGATCACGCGAGTATCCGGGGCCCTACTTCCGATGGAACGGTGCTACATCAATCTGGCGATCATAGAATCTTTGGCGAAGGATGGGAAGTCTCTCGATCCGATGGCCCAACGGCAAGCCGAACTTTCGCTGTTCGAGCAGCTCAAGGTTGCACGGCCCGGGGGGGGAGAAAGAATTATGTTTGGAGGAGCTGTTCAATCAGCGGGCCCTACGTAATGGCACGTCCAATCGGCCCAAACGAGTCTTGATCCGAGGGCGAGCTGGTGTTGGAAAGACCACCCTGTGCAAAAAGATCATGCACGAATTTCACCACAACAACATGTGGAAAAGTCATTTCGAGCATATCTTCTGGGTTCCTCTACGAAGGCTCAAAGGCCAAGCGGATTTGGAGGGATACTTGAAACAGGAGTATTTCCTGCTGGATAACGACAAGGAGATTCTAGTCCAGGCTCTGCTGAGAGTTGTGCTGGACCAAAGAAGAACCCTCCTCATATTGGACGGCCTTGACGAGATTGTGGGGGAGAGAAGCGGATTTGGAAATGAGGTGACTCAGTTCTTCGGGGAGCTCTTTGATCGTGAGAATATTATTGTTACCTCAAGGCCGTATGCTGCGGTTCCTGCCGGTGGGGAAGCATTTGACCTGGAGTTGGAGACTATCGGATTTCGCCCCCAAGAAGTCAAGGAATACATCCGGAGTGTCGTTGACCCTGAGTCAAGTGAGAACATCGAGCAATTCATCGAGCGATATCCAATCATACAAGGACTGGTTCAAATTCCGATCCAACTGGACGCACTTTGCTTTGGATGGGATACTAAAGATGGTGATTTCCTCCCCGATACTCAGAAGACAATAACTACTCTGTACCAGGCAATCGAAAAGAATTGTGGCGGAAGGACATGCAACAGTTGCTCGGAAAGAGTCCCTACGAAGCCCGGCAATATCGTGAGTTGGGACAGATCAAGAAGGAATTGACTGCCGAAGTCGAGGCGATCGAAACATTGGCATTCTACGGTCTTGTTGCAAATATTATCGAATTTCAACCTGGGCACCTAAAAGCTCTCTACACCCAGTTTCCGCAGCTGAATGATGGGCATCTGAGCAAGATGTCCTTTTTGCGAACTTCCGATACATCCTCTGATGATATGAAAAACTATCACTTCCTCCATCTCACCTTCCAGGAATTCTTCGCTGCGCAGTATTTTGTCCGATTTTGGATCGATGAGAAGGCAATACCGTTGACTACCATTTCTTCCAATGGAGTCATCAGAACTACAGATATCGTCCCAAAGCAATTCCTCCGGCAGGAAAAGAACGCACCGCGGTATAACATCATGTGGCGATTTGTGGCTGGGCTGCTGTCTGTCACAAACAGAGGGAAGCTATTGGATTTCATGAATGCATTGGATGGTGAACCGCGTGACGTCTTCGGCCCTGCCCATCTGCGGATTCTTATGCACTGCTTTAGTGAGGTGGGCTTAACGAATGACGATGAAGCACTGGGACACTTAGAAGCGAATGTCGAAAGGCGGCTGCTGCGACTGTTCCTGACAGTTCCTAACTCGGCTTCCCGCTATGCCTCGCTGGCAAAGGAGAGGGAATTTCCGGAGCATCTAATCGAGGGAGCCTTTCGCATCCGACCCTCCAATTATGATAGTATTTGGTTCTATTATGACTTTCTCTGTGAGCGCTTTAGATCGTCTACTCTTCCTCGGGGACTGGTCGAATGTCCCATTTTCAGCCAACATTCGTATCTTCCGTACATAGTTGGGCATTTCCACAAGTCTTTTCCAACACTTGCTTTGTATTATGCACATTGTGCGGACTCGGAGCAACGGAGGGAATTTTACAGGGGTTTGGAGCGTCGGCCGCGGGAGTCTGAGAGCCTTCCAGAAGGTATTGTCAACGGGATAATACTGAATGCCGACGGAGATAAACGTTTGCCTGTGTCAATTCTGTCAGGGATTTCGGACCTTTCGATCGATGCCCGTACAGTTTTTCTCTCATGGCTCCTTGATATTAATCCCTCAATTTACAATTACCCAGAACTGAGGAATGGGTATTACCTCCCTACTCAAGAAACACTGCTTTCACTCTTGAATCATGACAAGCTTGAGATGCGAACACAAGGAGCTTGGCTCTCAACATTGTACAGTCACCTCGATGTCAGTGTGCTGCAAAGACTACTCAGTTTGGCGGAATCTGAATATAACACCTCGGACGTACATAGGTGGATTGCCGAGGCGCTCATCAATCAGCAAACATTACCCGACTCGGTCTTACAGCAGGCATTGGACTTTTGCCACAGGAAAAGCTTCGCCGACGACATCCGTCTGATGCCCAGTTGTACCATCCTCGTCAGGAACTCCGTATTGCAAGATCAAGACTATGAAGCCTTATTCTCGAACGGTAGCTGGCAAGTATGCCTTGAAAAATGTCGAGATTCACTCCCTGGTCTCTTGCATAGATTCACAGACAAGGTCCTTGCTCTTTTAAACAGCAGCGACAGCTTTGTTGTTGGTCGTGCGCTGCGAAGTATGGACTCGTTGGATGACTTGCCGGAGCAAATTGTCAAATCCTTGGTAACAATAATCAAACATGGCACGGAAAATCATGCAGAAGTGGCAGTGGATGTTCTCTCAAGCATTGAGATCCCTGCCAATCCAGCTCGCAGTCTAGTAGTTGTTGCTATTTCCAAGCGATTCGAATGGGTTTGGGCGTTGAAAAGCTCCCGAATGATCCCAGAGGATGTTCTCAGGTTGTTACTTCCGCACGTGGAATCAAACGTGTCCGGTCAACGATACAACGTCATCGCAATTGTGCGCAATCAAATCAACCTCCCAACAACCATCATTGAAGACCTGCTTTCCTCAATGGAAAGCGAGTCGGCACCGGATTGGACAGCGATTGAGGCAGAGCTCGTTTTGAGAGATCGAGCCCAATTCTATTCAATTTTACCAGGGCTCAGTCAGCGGGCCTGGCAAGCGTTCTTCGAAATCTGGGCCGAGAGAAGCATCCACCAAAACCTCAATTTTTACGTTCTGGATGATGTGCTCTACATCAATATGCCTGAGGGCTCTTGGCAAGTGAAGATCGATACTCCGGAAGGGAGGGAGAAGCTCGAGTGTGGGATCAGGGCTGCTGAGCGAAGGCTCAGAAAGCTCGAGGTTGAGTCTTGTCCTCCAGATTTGCTGGGTGACTAGGTAGGGCGAGCTCATAGACTTGTCTTTCCCAAGTGTGCATGGACTGATCGACACATGGACAGCTTCAGGCGCAATTTCTCCATCTGTTGGTGAATTGTTGGATGTGACGGCGGCCCCGGGGCCTTGGTGCCTGAGGTGCCAGCTCACCGCCCACCCGGCTGCCTTAGCTAGTTCTCTCCGATAGCCTCACGTAGAGGAATCAACAAGCCTTCTCCACCTCTCAGAGGCGTCATCAGGATGATTAGACTTCCAAACTCTCGCGTGAACTACAAGCAAATACCCGTTACAGCAAGACCGCAATGAATCCTTGCACACGTCTTGCAGGGCTCTAAGCTGACTCGATCGCATCCATGGGCGCAAGCAAATCAATAGCTCATATACAGTACTTACTCTATGGTGCTGTGAATCAATGTCCCGGGAGCGTTGTCCCAGTACCAGTGGGGACAAGGGTACTGTACAAGTCTGGGAGCTCACTTACGATGTTGATCGGCGCGATGCTGCTGAAAAGGCACGACAGGCATGCTTGGGCCGCAGGATAGAGTAAGGCTATGGAAGCTGTGGGAAAAGACTTGTCTCATCTGCGATGTCAAAGTCGATATTCTGGACTGGAGTCAAGGGTTGTTAGTACATACTGTACATAGATCGTTTGTATGAGGACCTATATTAACCAGGCTGAGGGCTGGAATAAATACCCAGGCCTGAGATTAGCCATATCGATTGCTTTCCACTATCAACCGAGTAGACGCAGTACCTCCATCCTCTCCGCACCAGCAACAACAGAGCACCTTACTATCGCAACTCACGCAACCCTTCACACCTCCAACCGAGTCACTACCCCACAACCATTTCCCAAATACCCAGATTCTGCGTACTAGAAAAGACATTCCGGGGGAGAACCCCCGGACCCCCCTTTCTTTCAACTTCCTGATAACCCTAGCTCTAAGTACTAGAAAAGACATTCCGGGAAAGAACCCCCGGATCCTTCTTCTTTTCAACCTCCCAATATCCCCAATTCCAAGTATTAGAATATATAATATTCCGGGGGAGAACCCCCGGATTTTTTTTTTTTTAATTTTCTAATAACTCTAGCTCTAAATACTAGAATAAGATATCTTTAAAAAGAATCTTCGGATTTCTAATCTTTTTATCTTCTAAATATCGCTAAATCTAAGTATCTACTAGAAATAAGAATAAAATATTCTAAAGAAGAACCTCCGGCTCTATCTTTTTTTTTTTACTTTCTACTTACTATAGATTCTAATCTTAAGTACTAGAATATATAATATTCCGGGGAAGAATCCCCGGACCCCCCTTTCTTTCAACTTCCTGATAATCCTAGCTCTAAGTATTAGAAAAGATATTCTAAGAAAAAACCCCCGGACTCTTCTTTTTTTTAACCTTCCAACAACCCTAATTCTAAGTATTAGAATATATAATATTCTAGAGAAGAACCTCCGGATCTTTTTTTCTTTTAATTTTCTAATAATCCTAGCTCTAAGTACTAGAATAAAATATTTTTAAGAAAAATTTTTAGATTTCTAATTTTTTTATTTTTTAAGTATCGCCAAATCTAAATATCTACTAGAAATAAGAATAAAGTATTCCGAAGAAGAACCTCCGGTTCTATCTTCTTCTTTTACTTTCTACTTACTATAGATTCTAATCTTAAGTACTAGAATATATAATGTTCCGGGGGAGAACCCCCGGACCCCCCTTTCTTTTAACTTCCTGATAACCCTAGCTCTAAGTATTTGGATTTCTAATTTCTTATCTTCCGAGTATCGCCAAGCCTAAGTATCTACTAGAAACAAGAATAAAGCATTCCGAAGAAGAACCCCCGGACTCATCTTCTTCTTCTTTTACTTCCCACTCACCGTAGACCCCAATCCCAAACAATAGAATATATAACGTTCCGGGGGAGAACCCCCGGACCCCCCTTTCTTCCAACTCCCCAGTAACCTCAAGCCCCAGCTCCCAAGCTCAATTCCCAGCGGATGGCCGGCGTGGCCATCCCAATACGTCTCGGCCCGGCCCGTCCAGATGCGTCCGCGGCACCGTGGTGCAGGCCCATTTCAGCGGGCTGAAGTGCGCAGGGTTCCAGGAGGAGGATGGTTTGCGAGGGTTGGAGTTCGGACAGGCGGCCGACGAGGGTTAAGCCGGCTAAGCCGCCGCCGATGATGATGTAGTCGTAGCTAGAAGCCATGCGGACTGATGATGAAATTGGGTATGGGGAATGAGATTTATTCACAAGCGAGGTTGGTCAAGCTGTTCTGATAGAGTAGCATCACCGGGTTCTTTGTGCTCGGTACGGCTGGCCTGAAACCACCAGAGATCGCCGTAAGCTCAATCTAGGTAGACTGGCTTGGTATCAACTACAGGCGCGAGCTTGCTGATTGGTTCATTCGTGCAGATTCCATCTGTCGGTTTAAACTACATCTCACCGGCGTGGCATGCCGTCTTCCGAGTTGGTCCATGCAGACGCTGACAGAAAGGGTGAGAGTACAGTTGAGTATATCAGTGCCACCATGTAGCGTCGCCTTATTCAACCAACTCTTCCTGGACAAAAGAAAAGCAGCCGTGCTACTGACACCGGCCGTCGCAGACTACTATAACCTGCCAAGCAATCTTCCTCACCACCCGCAACTCATGCAAAGACGCGATCAAAATCCAACAAAAAATGGAGCTGCGGGGAATCGAACCCCGGACCTCTCCCATGCTAAGGGAATATTATACCACTAAACCACAGCCCCTGTTGATGTTAATTGTGACACATTTGTGGTTCTATGTATCAAATGCAGCGATAAGCAGTCGCTGTGCAGCCCAGCGGAATGCCTGGTCTGATTACATGCCCACTCCACCCAGACCTTTACAGCCCCAAGGCCCGGTGATCCATATGTGCACGTCAAAGCAATAGCCTTGCCCTCTGAGCGGTGAGTCTGCGTTCAATGGTGTGGGTGTCTCGGTCTGGAGAGTATCGAACACTTTACCATGCTGCCACAAACACAAACACATAGACTGGGAAACGGACAGAAGGCATGTTGTTCACTTCATCCTGAGGGTATGATGCAGCCGTCATGGTTTATTGGAGCACCTCGAGACAGCACTCTCGCTCATGACTGATCCGTGAGTAGTAGCTTCTATGGTACGCCCGTTTAACGACCATCGACAGCCCTGCGACAGGATCAGACTCAATCTCCGGGACTTGGGTCGCTTGTCTGCTCGTGTCGAGGAACCCATCATCAGCGACTGACACGCACACCCACTGGATTTTGCGGAATCTGGAAGAAGTCGGATTATAGAGAAGGTGCTTATTGCCTTCCTTGGCAGGGTCCAGAGATCCCCAGGGCAGACGCAGACGAGAAAGCCCCCACAGCAGAAGGCCGGAGCCAGGCCGCTCAAAGTATAACTAACTTAGTCCACTGACCCTGACCGTTGGTCAAATCAAGCGGTAAGTGGGGGTAAATCCTTCCGAAGGCCTCGTGAAGATGGACCTCGCTTAGGGCTCTCGGCGCATGAAACGGGTCATGGCTTTGGCAGTCTACCGTGCGGGGCAACAAGTAAATAACCCCAGAACGAGGTGAAGACGACTAGAGCCACGAGTCAGTACCCCTGCAGGACATCCCACACTGTAGGCTGCTACCTGGACAACTTACAGGCTAGAAGTGAATCGCAACAAGGGTCAGATCCGCAATAGGTGGTGGTGACTGCACGGAGGCTGGAGGCGATCCCAAAGCCCGAGAATCCCTGCCGATCCCCTCACCAGAACCTCCGCTGAGTAACCGGTCACCCTCCCTACTCCAGTACCAACCATAGAACAACAGATATGCTATATAAATAAGCAAGCTCCATCAAAAAAACTATAATTTGTCGCTCCCATATCCAGTCACTCCTTGCTGATTCCCTCTTAGTCCCAGCTTCCTCAAAGATGTCCCCGCCTTGGCGCCCCGGAAAACGAGTGGCCATCGCCGGCGGAGGCCCCGGAGCCATCTCCACGGGGCTAGCCTTTCTCCAACGGGGGTACGATGTGCGCATCTTCGAAAAACAGCGCACGTGCCAGGCCATCGGCGGCGCGGTGCTGCTCTCCATCCCCGTGCTCGCCATCCTCCGCGCCTACGGGCTGACCTCGGACAATTTCGGGTCATACACGCGGACGACCTTCGCCAACAAATGGGGCAAGGAACGGGTCCAGCTGCCCTTCAACGCCGAGGTCGAGCGACGCATGGGCATCCAGGGCTGGCAGTACGGAGTGTTACGGTCGACCATCTTCGGGAAGATGCTGGAACTGGTCCCGGAAGGCGTGATCTACACGGATCATGAGGTAACCGGATATGAGGAGAAGCAGGAGGCGAGTGAAGATGAAGACTCCGGCGTGCAGATCCGGTTCAAGAATGGCAGCACCATGATGGCCGACATCTTGGTCGCGGCGGACGGCATTCGGTCGACGGTGTCGCGGCAGGCCTTTGGCGAGCCCGGGCTCTTCCACACGGGCATCCGGGTCTGGCTTGCGTGGTGCGATCAGATCCCCGGGATCCCGGCCCACCACGGGGTGATCTCCCACGACTGGCAGTACCAGGCCAGCTTCTTTCCCATGATGCGTGAGGGCAGACGACCCGGCTTCGAGTGGTGGGTGGTCGAGCCCTCCTACGAGGGCAAGCCGGCGCCGGCAGACCCTCGCACGCATCTGACCGCGATTCTCCAGAACTGGGCACAGCCGATGCCGCGACTCCTCGAGGCGACCGATTTCAACTCCCAGGTCTACCGGTGGGAGGCCTATAATCGGCCATCCTTGCAGAAATGGTCGGCTGGGAGAGTGGTCGGCGTGGGCGATGCGGTGCACCCGGTCTCACCGTATGCCGCATATGGGATGGGGATGGCGATCGAGGATGGCTACTACCTCGCCCGCGCCCTCGACGGGGTCGACCTGCGCGATCCCCGAGCCGTCGCCGCTGGATTTGAGCTCTATGAGCAGCAGCGCGTGAATTACGCGAACCATCACATGGAATTCGCCCGCTTCTCGGGATCCATGTTTCACCGCTTGCCCTGGCCTTTGGCCAAGATGCGGGACCTGATCTTTGATTACACCCCTGTGTTGGGCATGCTGTTGAAAAAAGACTATCTGCAGCGGGCCGAGGAGGAGACAATGAACTTGCGGGAGCTGCAAGTTGTGTGAGGAAAGAGGAAATGGAGAGATGGAAGATGGGGGGGGGGGAAGGAGGCCCTCGGAGCCCACCTGGGGAATTGGGCTGCAGTTTTAGTCGAGTCGATTTCAACGGCGGACGGAACACTCCCGACCTTCCCTATTTGGCAATTCCACTCCGTGGCTTGACTCCGAGTCACGTTCACCTTCACAATCACTTTCACGTTCACAGCCCCCACAGCCAAACCCAGCAGGCCAAGAAGATTAACCTTGAAGGAAGACCATGTGGCTCTCGTAATGAAGAAATCAATCCAGGGCTGAACTCTGCTTAACTCGAAGAATGATTATTCGGACCCATGCAGGTGTCTGAGTAGATGCCCTCAAAGCATGTGATAGTTGAACGTGTCAAATTAGGGCAAACCCAAGACATCCCAGGATGAAACTCGCCCGCAAGGGTAGAGGACGGCACATAGAATAGAAGGGAGGAGTAGATATTCGGTTGGTGAGAAGGATTTGCCTCATCGGATCGGCATACGCTTAGCGGGCTTTTAGCGGCTCTTAGCGTGAATAACGAATTGGTGCTCAGTGCTCGCTGCTCGCTGCTCACTGCTCAGATAACGCAGGCGGGGTTAGCAAGAGTTAGTTAGCACTCATTTAGCAGTGAGTCTGTTTGATTGGGGTGGGTTAATAATAACTTATCACTAGTTGACTAGTTAACTAACCTAACTTAACCTAGCCAGACCCTTGCGGCTGCCTGACACCACCCTCGGGGCCACCCCGTCATCCCTGAACGCGCATGGGTTGACGAACTTGACGAACTTGACGAACTTGACGAATTTGACGAACTTGACGAATTTGACGAATTTGAATGAACTGCAAGTAAGCTTACGGGGCGAAAGATATACTTCGTATTCTGGAAGCGTGGCAGCATATTCCACATGGCCAAAGTTAAGATTATGACATCTCAGCAGTGGAGGTGACGGTGGGCCAGCGAGCGATCAGATAGGGTCAGACCCGTTCAGGTAAAGCTTCACAGCCTCAGAGTACGCGAGACAGGCGAGGCGAGACAACGACGGGGGGGAGGGATTTTTAGTCCCCCCCAAAAACCGACCCTAGTCTACCAGGTAGTTATTGGCCGCTCATTTCGGACACTTGGCGCAAAGATTCACCCCAATTCCTGACTCCGTGGATTTTAAATCCAAGCGTAACCCCTCCCTCAACCGATCCAAAAAATCCTGTCTAGTCCCACTGCCTCACCATGTTACTTTCCAAACGCAAGCCACACAGAAAACGATCCTCCACCGGATGTCGCACCTGCCGGTACGTATCCATACCCGGCCTAGAGTAAAACAACCATCACCACCACCACCACCACGAAAGACAGATGCATAAAACCCAAAAATCAAAAATCATACTCACTCAACGCTTCTCGGCAGGTTGCGTCGCATCAAATGTGATGAAGCGCCCGATGCCTGCACCAACTGCGTGTCCACAGGTCGTACCTGCGATGGGTACGAAGCCCACCGGCTTCCCCGAGCGTGTGGTCCTCAATCCAAACAATTGAAACGGACGGTAGCTGTAGCACACCCTGCACTCACTCAGGTAGCATTCGGGCTGCAGTGGGCCGTGACCTCGGACGAGGGTCGATGTCTGTCTTTCTTCCAGCATCAATCCGTGCAGAACATGGTTGGGTTCTATGATTCGTCGCTCTGGCACCGTCTTATCCTCCGCTTGAGTTACACAGAACCGGCTGTATATCATGCTGCCATCGCCTTGGGGGCTATCAATAATGCTCAAGACAAGGACAAGGTTTTGCGACCAGGCCAGAAGCTGCAGAGCATCTGGTACTGGTTTGGACTGGAGCAGGCGGGACGCTCGATCTCCCTCTTGAACAAACGACACTTTTCGCAGGATCCTCAATTTCAGGAGGTGGTGTTAGTCTGCTGTTTGTTATTCATCGCCTGCGAGATGCTCTGCGGTAACTATGACAACGCATGTGCACATGTCCAGGGCGGTCTGCAGGTTTTGCAGAAGCTGAACATACGAAGAAAGATCTCGGGTGAATTTATTTCACCCGTGGATTCATGCATAGTGGAGACCTTCCTGCAGCTCCAGGCGCAATCCGTCTTCTACGGGACAGGCGTGCACTTCCATGTTGACAATGACCTGGTATCCGAACACCCGTATGAGGACTACCTGGGCACGTTTCAGCGTTTGCAGGATGCAAGACGAGTTTGCGACCCACTCTTGAACACTGGATGGCCTTTCGCGGCACGCAGCTGGAAACTGTCAGAGGCCGAGATCATGGCTGACTATGCCATGTTGCATCAAGAACAGCTCTTTCTCCTCTCTTCCATGAGCCGATTCCTGAGCCGATTAGACTGGCTGACGCGTCAGTCATATAGCCAGTTGAGTGAGAAAGAACAGCGCGAGACAGACATGACCACAGTAAACTGCTTCGCCTTGAACTTCGCACTCAAGACTTCTCTTCTGAGCAGAAACACACCATTGTCCCCTGAACTTGCCCAGGAAAGCGAGGATCTGGTTTCTCTGACCGAGTCTGCGATTCAGAAGCTTCGGGAGCATCCAATCATCACTTTGGACAGCCCCATCGTTCCAGCGTTGTACAATGCAGCAGCAAGAACCCCAAATTATTCCGTTCGGGTAAGGGCAATAGCTCTGATGAGGGTATGGCAGCATGTAGAGGGATTCGCAAACACTGCTTTAGTCGCTGATATACTCGAGGAAGGTCTCAAGATCGCCTTGAGAAAATTGAGACGAGAGATGATCGCGACGTCCCGTGCATTGCCTGCCGGTTTGATGTTCGTCCCCGCCACAGATGGGCAGACCTTTGTACGTATAGGGTACAGGATGTTTGGTGCTGAGCACGAACAGTGGCTAAGCCTCGAAAAGAGTCCCGCTCTCTTTGATGCTCTACCGTTCATACAATCTGCCAGTCAATGGTCATGTTTGCGATCACTTGGGATTGTCAAAAGTGCTGGGGCATAGAAGTGGTACCAGCAAGACGATGGTGTTAGAATATGCTTAAACAGAACAAGTCGAGTGACGCATGATGATACCACAGTTGGACACTTCACTGAGTGATAGGACGGCAAATGTCTTGTGCTAGCTAAGTAGATCCTCACAAGCATCGATACAAGTTTAGCCTTAGGTAACAGGTCTCATTCCTGACCTACTCGAATTCTGATCTCTGCTTCGATGCAGACTCATGAATCGCGAGGATGATCGAGTCCGGGGGTCATTGACGGTAGCTTGGCTGGTGTACAGGTTCGCAAAAATTGTTGACGAGTTGTCTTAGATCTTCAAATGCTATTTTCCATTATGAGCTTGGAATTTGAATCCGGATCAATGTTGTTTTTGGCACCAGCTCCCCTTCCTTACCACCCCTCCTTTGCCTAGATTTATGCACAGCGGTTCAGACAATGACAGCCACGCTACAGGCACTAATGCACTAATGTAGTGAGGTGGTGCTGGTGTGGGAGGCGCAGATTGGGCACCCGAAAGTACTGTGGCCTGAGCTTGCATTAGTTTGTGCTGCACTTTTCCAGGTCCTCACCGCTGCAAGAAATTGAGGTTGGGCGGAGCCGTCTTACAGAAACTCTTCAATACTCAAGTCAAAATTACAGCGATTCCTGGCACCATGAAACAAGATTTTGTCTGCTGAAAAATCACTTCGAAGAACCTGAGCAGATCTGTCTAGCATTGCGAGCTGTCGAGAGCCACGGCTTGGCAATTAAAGTGGCAGGCTTCCAAATCAAGGAAGTGTGTACGAGAAGGACTTTTTGAAGAACTTGTATTGACCACTGCCCAATTCCGCAAAGGGTGGCACGTTTTAGGTGCCTATAACAGGCCCTGGGACGAATGTTTCTTCATTCCCGAAGTTAACACTGGCGATTGCAGGACGTTCTCCCAGTCATGAACCAACTCCGTATTCAGGGTGCTCAGCCTGACTTCACCGCCAGCTCGAGCAATCATCTCGTCTTCGTATTCCGTGACTGCAGTAGATTGGGGCTCTACTCCTGATACAAATCGTTGAATGGCTTCAACCAGGTAGGCTGCATCTGTGATGGAGTGGTTCAAGCCTTGGCCGCGCTGATACGTCATCGCATGTGCGGCATCGCCAGCAAGTGTGACTCGTCCACCGTGATTATCCCAGCGATGGTCCTGAGCGCCCGGATCGAAATCCGTTAAGCCCATGTACCATACTTCGTGGTCATCATCCAACCATTGGAAAGCGCTCTTCCAAGGGTCCGCAAATTGCCTGGCGAACTCCTTAACTTGCGTCAATCTTTGAGCGTTAGACCAGTCAGCTGTCCTCTCCTGCTCCTGATAGGTTGACTGCCACGATATGTAGAAGAAGAATGTCCATGATTCAGGTCGATCGGGATCTTCCACCTCATGCATTCCGAAGAAGGCAAACTGTCCGGCTGGATTGATTCCTGCTAGGTACAGAGGATGGAATTGCCGCAAGAAGCGAGCCCGCTCCGCGCTAAAGCGTGCTTGTACGAAGGTCGCACAGTAGGGAAGCGGACGAATTTGCCCTGTCTGTGGGAGCATTAATTGACGGATAGTCGACCGAGCTCCATCGGCTCCTATAACAATCTTCGCTGTGAGGGATGTTTCATCGGTTAGTCGCACGGTGGCATATTGACCATCCTTGGAGAAGTTGATTCCCTGGACCCGCTTATCGTATCGAACGTCCAGGCCGGTTGCCAACAATTCCCGTAGTTTACGGCGACGCAGTCGGTTGAAGAATGGAGCGGGAATAGAGGCCATGTTCTCCCCTGTCGATCCATTGATAAAATTGAGCGCATCACTCTTGCTTGGAGAGATGCTTGGGTCTACCTGCACGGACTGTATCTGCTTCCACAGCTCGTCCGGGATGAGACTTTTCAAGGACTCAGCGCCCCAATGCAAACCCATATTCCAATCTCTAGGGTGAGAGCCGATGCTAGACTGTCTCTCCAACAAGACGCAAGGTATATGAGCCTGAAGACATGTTTAGCTTCAGCCCGGCTTGGTGGGTTTGCAGGTATGTTGTAAAGCAGGGTTGGTACCTTTTTCAAACCTTGTGCCAGGGCAAGTCCAGTCGACCCTGAGAGTGAGAGGATTAGCTCCCATTGCTAGATTGGCCGATTCAATTGCGGTATGTTGGCCTGAGGTCAAGCTGTTGAGGTAGCCTTACCTGCACCGACGATCAAGACCGTAGTAGTGAGCTTTGGCTCGGACGTGGTCGCCTCCCCGGGCTTAGCCCCTAAGAGCGTCCGGAGCCATTGCACTATACCCATGCTCAAAGGGAAGTAGTCTGAGACAATGTGCACACGTAGGCTAGCGGAAATAAGAAGGGCAGCGAGAGGCGCCAACTTTTAATTCTCGATAGGCAGATGCAAAGTTTGAGAAGCGACCCAAGGAGAAGGGCATTGTCCAGCTGTTATTGCAGCAATCGATCTCCCGGTGCAGCAGCCATTCGTCAGCCATGGGCCCGGGTTCCCGTCTCTGGTGGAGAACAGGAAAGGACTCCTGCCTGATACAAGGGAAGACATATTATCCAGTGAAGGAGTACCTTCAATCAGATTACTGAATGCAGCTAGGAGCGCCATGGGCGCGGAGCGGCTCTGATGGACTCTCCGCCATGAAGGAGGGAAGGCCTTCCCTAATACGAGCGTCCGAGCGTCCAGCTGATTCATGGTTCAGGAAATTTTGGCATCGATTCTCTCGTTCTCCGTCTGGACCACTGATAAGCGGGAACGTCATCGCGGTGGGCTGCCATGCTTTTTGGCGATGCTCGAGTGTCTGACCCTCGGACTCACCCCCGCATCTCTCATTGCACCATCGGACGATGCACAAGGAATCGGGATGACACGGGATGGCTGCAGATGCAGGCCATAAATTGGGAGCGAGATGGATTGAGGGGGGAAACACTTGTGTCGAAATGGTTTAAAGCTTGCAGTGAAACGTGGGAACCGGGTGAAATTGTACCAGAACTTCTTCAGAACTTCAAAAGAAGGCCGTTGACCAACCGGTTGGAACGAAAAGTGGGTTCAGAATGGAGCCATTTTAGGTTCCACGGCAAATCCAAGACATGTGCCGGGTCAGAAGTGCGGGACAGACTACTAGGGGACTAAGATAGGGGGGGGGGATGTGGAAATATGCACATCACCACTATCATTAATCATTTATCATCATTGATGATGGTTCGTTCATCCATCACCCTGACCCGAGTCGATGGCGCGGTGCGAGAAAATCAGGAATCCCGGTCGGAGAAGGTCAAATTTGGGCAAGTTGGGAATTCAATTCTTCAGGCTAGTCAGCACTAACTTCCACTAACTAATGGGGGGGACGTTGGGGGGGGGGGGGGGGACCACTAACCTGGTTTGGGGGTAGCTGATTACTTTAGTGGGATATAAAGTTAGGTTGAATATTGATAAATGGGGTCATCCTTGTCAGGGAGTGGTTGAAGGAGCATAAAGGGGAATGAGTTGTCTTTTCTTGGGAGGGAGGAGAAGGCGGGTGTAGGTACGGAGTAGGAGTAGAACAGATGGGGAGGGAGGTTAGCCTGCAAGTTCAGGCTACTACGGAGTACCCTCTCAATTCTCATCCAACTCCTTTTCAGTGAGCTGGCGCTGTACTCAACGCTGTATGTACTCCGTACTGTCTCCGTACATCTACATCCACCACAGTGAATAGCACCTTCCCAATTGACCTAGACTCTCTCATCCCTGGAAACCGTCCAGGAAACTCAATCATGCACCCACCACCCAATCACACACTCGAAAGTGGACTCACCGCCCCTCCTTTGCATCATGTGATTTTCAGCAAAAGCCTGAAGCATCTGGCCTTCAGCCTTCATGGGCACTCAAGCACTGCAAGCACTGCAATCACTGCAAATCATCCATCCTATCCTTACTAAGTCCGGATAGCAACTAACTAACTAACTAGTCATGCACCAACTGCGGCTTCTCTCTTCCTTCCGATCTTCTTCTTCTTCCACCAACTCCAATTCCCTCCTCCAAATCTAATTTAATTCTTACCTTTACACATTGTTCTCCTAGTGTGGGGAAGCAATGGTGGCAGCACCAGATGATCCGTTTCTAATCTCATGCCTCTTTCTTCTCTTTCCTTTCCTTGATCCCTTCTAACCCAGAATCCACCCCCCCCCCCCAAGCCTCAACTTGCTTGTCACCTCCTCCCTCCCCTTGTCATTTGCGCAAGGTATCCCCTCCCTCGTGGACTCGAACTATCCCTCTGCGTTGTCAAAGTAGTCATTCCTTTCTTGCCGATTGGAATACTCTTCGTATGATTACCGGTTTCAAATATCTATAAATTCAACTATCCGTGGACCGCCTCCTTCCCCCGGACGGAGTCGATCTCCGCAATCCGATCTGCTAGACTCCTTCCCGATCGCCGCCATGACCCCCCCATGTGAGGAAGAGGATGGACGTGCATCAACACACCCTTTTCTGCCCGATGATACTCAACGCCATAACCCTTCCTCCGACCTGTCGGGCCATGCGACTGACGAAGAAATGGAGGACGATGATTCGGCTTATGGCGAGGATTCCCTGATCGGAGACGACACCGTCACCCTGTCCACCTATATCACCGACTACCGATTCGAGTACGGGCGTCGGTACCACTCCTTTCGCGATGGCGCATACTGGGTAGGCTGGTCCGACTTCAGAGTGATCCGATTGCGCCCCGTTGCGGACTGACTGACCGATTGCGGGTGCGAGTGACAGGGCCCGAACGATGACATTGCGAACGAACAACAAGACTTGGCCCATCATATGTACTTTCTGACCCTCGATGGGAAGCTCCACATGGCTCCCATATGCAATCCGCAGGTACTGTCTGTCGTTACCTGAGTCACTTTTTTTCTTGTGTATAACAACAGAACATTGTCTGACCGATTACCTGCACAGGAAATCCTCGACGTGGGAACGGGAACCGGCATTTGGGCAATGTGTGTTATGCGACCCAAAAGCTCTGTAGGAGGCAGTGACTGACGACGAGCTCATCCTAAACAGAGATATGGCGGATGAATACCCCAGCGCCAAAGTGACGGGCGTGGACCTTTCTCCGATCCAGCCGCTGTTCGTCCCACCGAATTGTGTCTTCGAGATTGACGACGTGACCCTTCCGTGGACCTACGACCCTAATCATTTCGATTTCATTCACGTGCGCGAGCTGTTCGGATGCATTCCTGACTGGGACGAATTCTTCCAGCAATGCTGGCGTTGCCTCAAACCCGGCGGGTATATAGAAGTCGTCGAGCACTCGGTCGAGCCGATCGCGGACGACGATACCGTACCGGAGGACCATTTCTACCGCGTGTGGGGACAGACCGTACTCAACTCGGGGAACATGTCAGGCAAGACGTTCAACATCTGGGCCGAAAGCGCGACGCGACTGCGGCAGGCTGGATTTGTCGATGTGGTGGAGAGACGCTTCCAATGGCCCATGAATGCGTATGTTTGACATCCCTTCACAAAAGTAAAACCCTATGCTGATAATTATCCCAGGTGGAGTTCCGATACCAAGTTACACGAATTAGTGAGTAATACAAGCCTTACATCCTCGGAAATTTGCTCACCTCTTGTCAGGGCCGCTGGAACCAACTGCGCCTCCACGCTGGGGTTGAAGGTTTCATGCTCCGTCTCCTCACAACGACCCTGGAATGGTCTTACGAGCGCGCGCAAGTCTTCCTCGCGCAAATGCGCCAGTCCCTCCGCGACTTCGAAACACATGCCTACCTCCCGGTGTCAGTCGTGTACGCTCGTAAACCCGCTTCAACAACCAATCCCTCTTTCTAGGAATCTTTCTTTTTGCTTCTCTATCTCCTGCATTGCATCGTCCCAGACCCTTCGGTCAACTTATATCCCTTTCAGTGCAAGCGTTATACCCAAGTTTTATTCCTTCGAGCGATTTTCTTCTGTTATGACAGACATGTGGATGTGTATGTACGGATCGGCTTTGCAGGGTTGTACCTTATCGATGTCGTGGATTGAACTGGCCTGTTTGCAACGGTGTCGGAACCCTTGGATACATTGGTATCAGCACTAACGTAGGCTCTTATCGAGTGTAGAAAGTAATCTATCAGTCCCGTTGCTGGTGGTCGGTAGCTGTGGCCCTAATGTCCCCGAAGCGTCCGTCACCTTTCATTCGAATGCTCGATTTGACCAAAGCGATACATAAGGTACTAGTCATGTACCACCTTAGGAAGAAGAACCGAGGCGGCCTTGTCTTCCTCGATGCCTCGCAAAACTGCCAAATACAAAACCCGCGGCCGGGAAACTCCTAGTCCCAGCTGTCCATCCTCCCGCCGTCAACAGCCATCGCGGCATATATCGTATGTAGTGTACGGACTCTCCTGTAGCTCTATACCCCCAGTCCATAGTGGAGAAAAGGGCCTCCCTCGGAGGTGAAGGTTGCAAATAGTTTATAACATTTTTTCCGGAGGATTAACTTAGATTTTCATAAAGAAAATGAGGTTAAAATGTCTCGAAAACTATGAATGCCTGTTTTGAAATGTGTAAACGATAAGTCATGATATGATGTAAGTAAAGATGAGATAGGGGTTATCTGTAACCTTGCCAGAGAGATTTCAATATTGATCTGCAACTCATTGAATCTCTCAAGGATCTCAGCGCTAACTGGCTGCCAAAACTAGTGTTATATCTTATTACAACTCTGACCCTCTCTCTACTCTCCTATGTTTGATGAGTCCCAGTCTCGCCGGGTATTATCCAATCGAGGGTTCAAGCCTAACTGTCTACATTGCTACTTCATTCTCTAGTAGACTCTTCGCGTGAAGCTTTCGGGTTTGCAAGCTCATCACGTATTCGGAACCATGAACCCTGATCCATGATGTGTGTGATGTTACAACAGGCGGGAAATGTGCCGTACAGGGTCCTCATTGAGGCTCGTTGCAATTAACTTAGTTATGTCCTGGTATTATACTCCAAATCTTACAGTGATCCACACACAGGGGACATGATACAATTCTCACTTATTGCGTAGACTTGGCCGCTTTACCCAAATCACCCATCAACTGACAGAGCCCCTGGACCAGTGGAGGAAGTGCTTCGTTTGAGGCATCCGCCCGCAGAAGCCCCTGCGCCACATCCATTGTCTGTCTCGGATCGGATACAAATGCAGGTCCCTGTGGCCCCTGTAAAGCCGGCGATCCACATCCCAGCGAAATGAATTTCTGCACCTCCGTCGTCTCTTCCCCGTCGAGATACGTGGTGGGAAATTGGTTGTTCCGGGGATTCAGGCCCAGCGATCGGCTGCCACCGGCCTGCCCGGTCGACTTCACGCTCTTGGCTTTGGAGACTACACTGTAGGACCAGAAGGCCAGACTCGCGTAGTACACCCCAACGGCCAGAAACCCAGTGAGTGATCCGGGTGCCATGGCTTTAGCAGCGCGAATAACTTGACCCGCGTGCCACACGGCGCGCCGCGAGTCGCTGCTCTCGATCCATTCGAGGGCACTGTGGTACACCCGACGAGCCTCTCTTTTGTCTTCCTTGCCAGCAAAGAGCTGAAGTTCTTCGAGAGACATATACAAGAACATGGAGATCACTTCGTGGACTAGGAACACCTCAGGTCCAGGAAACTCAGACCATTCGTAACAGACCATACGGAAGTGCTGCAGGGCCTGTGATAGCTCCTGGTGCCGAGAGCTGATTACTAGCCCATTCCAGTGCTTGGAGCTTCCCTTGGAGATGAAACTGAAGCGGTGATACTCAGTGACCATCGCTGCTAAGCCGTGCAAAACGACGAACCCAGCCAATTGTGAATCAACACGTGTCTGCAAGCGGGACATGTCTCTCATAGCATCGACCAGTGATGGCAGTCGCTCCCGGCCAGTCAAACCGGAGGCCAGGTAAGCATCCCTCCACTCCGTTGACGACTTCGCTTCCCACAAGGACCGGATAGAAGGAAGGGGAAGTTCCAGCTCCGCATACGAGACGAGAGGGTTGACATTCAGCATCAGCGCGGCTTGAGCGTCATGTAGAAAGAGATGGTGTACCAGTCTAAGCTGTCAGCAGAGTCTTTGAAAAGCGATTCACAAGACCTACCGCTTGAATGACTCCAGCTCCGCCCAATCCCGCCACTTTTGTTCAAGTTCCTCTGGAGTATCTGCGAGACTAGGGACGATTACTGTATACACAGATCGTCGAAGTCTTAGGGCTCTTCTGAGCATCTGGGAAGTGTTAGCTTCGAACAGCGCCTCAGCATATTGCGAACGAACCGTAAGTAGAGGCTGTTGGAAACTTTCCGCAATCTCTGTCCTTCGACCGTTTCCGCTCCAGAGTCCAATATCTAGGACCAAGGCGAATGTTTGAGAAGCTCGCAGATCACGAGTCGTCCGGTTATCAGTTTCGTACTACCTAGGTCAACGTCTACCTCCGGGGACATTTTCGTTACCTCAAGCATACCTTATCTGAAATCTGCAGTCGCACGATCTCCAGTAGTGCGTAGCCCAATTTGCGGATAGTTGGAATAGTGGACCTTGTTGCTTCCGCGGCGGCGATGGCGGTAAGGGTGTCGGAGCTTTGTTCATTGATCCGGAATGTTGGGCCGTGTATGTAGGAATCGACCTGCCGGCTCTGATATGCAAAGTAATCCTGTATCAGTCCGTCCAAAAGCTCTGTGCTCGGAAACGACTTCATGATTCGAAGCGGATTGGCTTTCTGGCTGGCCTGCAGCACCATTCCGAAAATCAGATCGCGGCTCCCTGCCGACAGTCGTTCGGAAAGAACTCTCCGTTCGGATCGAAGACTTGTATCGGGGCTGTCGATAGTCCCGGGGATAGCAAGATCGCCTTGGTGTGCGAATGCATTGTCGCTCTGCGCAGGCTTCCACGCGGACAGTGAGGAACGCTTATAAGCTTCAGCGCCCAGCGCAATCCCACTCTCCACATCCACCCGGTCATTGGGTGCCTCAGGAGCGGGGGGTGCATGATGTGTGATCCCTTGGGAGTTGAAGTATTCGAGAAGTCCAAAGTCTATTTCGGTGAGATCGAAGTTGAATGGTATGTTTTGGTCGAAGACCCCATAAGCATACTCTTGGGTGTGGTTCAACAATGGATCCAGATCCGGACGTGAGAGAGAGGTGATCAGAGAATCGGGGATGAATTCCGGGAAAAAGGTTCCATCGATGCTAAAGATACCACTTTCGTGGTCCAGGCTGGGAGAAATTGCTAGCAGGCAGTCCGTCAGCTGACACCCAGTTAAGCGAGATGGGTCACGGTACCATCGTAGCTGGTGGTCAGTGGATCCTCCAGCGGAGCCGAATCGGGTGCCTGAGGCAGGAAATTACTGACTGGGAAATCCGGCGTGGCGAACGTAGGGTCGATGGGTGGCGGCAACTCATTCATGATGGGTGCTGGCGAGGGAAAGATGCCTTGTGTCTGAGGGGTTTCGAGGCACATTTCCGTCTCGTCAGGCTCATCGTATGCTGGTGGGAGTTCAGCCGGGGTGCCTGGCTGCTGCAGATCCAGTGCATAGCAGAGCAACGACAGACCTTGCGATGATGAACCGGGAGACATCTCGCCGGGATTTGCCTCCTGCCAGTCACACTCCAGCTTCTTGTCTCGGCACCGTCGGCAAGGCTTCTCCTCGTCACACTTGAGCTTTGACGTTGCGCATGCTCGACAAGCTTGGGAGACACGGCCACTCTTGGCGAAGACTGGCGGCCGTTTTCTCTTGCCGTCGCGGGGTTGATCATGACCTGCGGCGTGACGTTTCATGAGATCCCTAGATGAGGTCAGTAATGTAGCGACCCATTAAGAAAAATTGAGTCCGCTTTGGGCCGGCGAGCTTCTCGATCACTGGAAGCTCACGGAGTTCATGAGTTTGCGACAAAAGGAAAGAGGGCGACGTACGGTCTAGCGAAGCCTTTGTTGCAAATGTGACACACATAGGGCTTCTCTCGGGTATCTACAGAGCAGTTAGTCTTCTTCGTGCGAGCTCGAATAACAAGGACTTACGCGACCGAACATGGCGGATTAAATGGTCGGCACGGTTATAGTGTTTCTTGCAGAAACCACATTGAAAATAGCCGTCGCGGGCTTTTTGGGCTGACCTTGAGGGAGATTGCACGGAGGTAGATGGGGCAATTTCAGTAGGTGGTTCCTCTAACATTGTTGAGAATTTGACATGATGGTGTGTGTGGTGGAGGGGAGAGTGAAGGGGATGATGAGCGTACAGTGGGAGGGGGAAGGGAAAATGTTTCAAGGTTGGGTGGTTCAGGATCCGGGGAAGGAACAGGCCGGGTCAAGTGCATTGCGGGGAAAAGGACCCACTCGACTCCGTAGAACTCGGCTGCCTTACTAATTCGTGCTCGTACACTTCCTCGAACTACTTGCTATGGTTTCTAGCCTGTTTAGAACTTGTTGACCACAGGTGGTCGATTGCACGGTCGATTGGCCCATTGACCCATCTTCGACACATGACTCAGCGAGAATTAATCTCTCATTCTGCCTGTCTGTATTGCACAGTAGATCTGAACCAACCCAGTCGAACCGAAACCAGCCGATACAATCGACCTGAAAAGTTCCGAATGCACGAGAAACAGACCAAGAGGTAAGCGACGACGATCTCAGCTCTTAAACCCAAAGCATTGACCGGTGCTGGCTGATTAGTGCTCTCGGGGAGAAAAATGCTGACGCTGAACACCTCGCTTCGGGATGTGGAGGCACATCCCGGCCACAGCCTGCCCTGGCGGCGGCGGCGACATACGCTATCCACCAGACCATCTCCACTCAGCCTCTTGGACTGCGCTTTGATCGCGCGATACAATCATCCAAGAACGGGCAAAAGACACTCCACAGACCAGCTCCGTCTGGTACCGAAGCGTAGTTGCTATTCTGCTTTTTGATGGTTCATCACAGCAACAAACACGAAGCCAGGCCCGGTACACTTCTTCTTACATGGGTCGCCAATGATGCTCAACTAGACCGCCAAGCCATTGGACTACTGGCGACGCTGTGGCGACGAAGAACTAAGGAAATGGCAGGAAGGCGATTTTCATCCTGGCATTGTAAGCAGGACTCACTACTATACGGCACGGCACCTTGAACACCAATAATACTACCTAGCTCCTCGGCAACACTAGCGCCCTCAGTCTAGCTCCCACTCTGATTTAGCTCAATCAAGTATCTCCATACTAGAGCGCCCGCTGAACCAATTCCTCCAACATCATTTCCATATCAATCAACTGGGAAGGAGTAGAACAATGTGAATCTGTGTTTGGAGGAATGACGGGAAGAACAAGTGTAAAAGATAAAGATACTGCAAGATGATATGGTATATTTAAACCAGAGACAGAACTAATAGAAACACGATTCACGCACGCAGTCGCTTGATAGCAGAGAAGCCATAGAATCCCATCGTCGACACCGTAGCCGCCAGGGAGAAGAGAAGAATCACTCCGCCCGTGATGATGCCTTGTTCGAAGAAACCGATCTTCTTGCCGGCCCGTTGGCCGATCGCAGGCAGCGGCGCCAGATTTTCCGCCCACACCTGACTCCAATTGCTATTCTTGGTGTTCAGGACTGTCTGGGTGAGTGCGGCGTTACTTGTCGGAGTAATAAGCTGTGGCCGCGGCACCTGAAGTGATAGTGTCGAGTAGCGAGTGTCAGAGGTGGGGGGGAGGTTGGTGGGATAAGCGGGCCCAACTATAACTCATCAACTTTATGTCGCACAAATGTTCAATATAAACATACTCAGCATATCAGTGGGAACATGGTTGACCCAGGAAATATAAGAGTCAATGAATTGGGTCAGGTATTTGGCGGACGCCGGGGCCGCAAAGGCGTATGTCGCAGCAAGAGTTCCGCGTCTGCGACTGTTAGCTTCGTTTGCTTCCTGCTTCAGAACGAACCGATGCAACATACGAAGTACTAAAGTCAATGGCATCATCCAGACTGGTTATCGGGTGTAGGATCAGCACTTTCTCAGCGACCTTTCTCTGTAGCAGGGGAGATTTCCTGAACAATGTTTAGCAAGCAGCCTGAATTTCCACCGCCTCTCAGAGACCTACCGATCCAGCACTTCGACAACTCCCCACTCGGATCCAGAAACTAGAACGCGCGAGCCAGCGTCCTTATGCGCCGCGTCGAGCAACGAGGCTCCCGGACTCGCGCGGCGAGGGTTCGCGACGGTCTGTCGCGCCTCGCCATTCTGGCCGCCCAGGTACTTCGACGACCGCTGAAGCACCGCTTCCACAAACTCCTTCATGACGAATTCCTGCACGAGCACCACATCGGGCGAGTATGGCGAGCGACCTCCAAAGGTCAACCGCGCCGCGACCAGCGCCTCCGCCGCCACCGGCACGTCAGCAGTGCGGTCGACTACGGCGACCGTCCGAGCTGTGCTTGGAGAAGAGATACTTTGGCCGGAGGTTTGGCCTGCATCACCGTTCTGATTGAGTACTACCACCCGGCTCAAAAAGCTCGCATCGGGTCTATCTTCATTAACGGCGAAGGTATCTGCATCCAGCGCGGGCGGGAGGATCTTTTTCAGTAGAGCAGGCAGGGCCATAGTGTTTTTCGTCAACTACCCCCAATCATCGGTTAGTCGTCTCTCCCCTTTCTGTCAGAACAAGCTGTAAACACACCTCCAGGATAATGCAGTTCCCTGCCGCCAGCGCCGCACTCAACGCCGAGACAACAGAGAAGAACATGGTGTGCGTGCACGGGACGATGTAGACGATGCCCGCGCCACGCTTGCCATCCCGGTTATCTTTCCCATGTGCAACCCTATACTCTTCCTCAAGGTCTCTGCTCAAGTCCAGCGAAGCATAGTGCGTACGGACCTCCTTCAATGCCAGACAGATCTCGGCGCGGACTTCCTCGGGCGCATGGCCCGAGTCAGTGAGCAGAGCGTCCTTGATCTGGTCAACGTGCTGGACGAGGGTAGACTGTAATCGGTGGAATTGGTTCTGACGGTATCGGATGTTCTGAGTGCGGCCGTCGATTTCCGCGGACAAGATCCGGGGGAAGTACTGTGGTGCAACCATTTTCGTCGATGATGTGAGAGACAATGTTTGCACGAGGCCTTGTGAGAACGGGGTAAGGATATAGCCATAAACAAGATCTGGGGAACGAACCGACCTCAGCTTCGGAGATAAGCTAGCAGCAGTTGATTCCCTTCAACTATGTGGACATGAATGGTCCAGTCGGATCAATGGGCCGCAGTCGAGGTGCTGGAAGATGGGGGATGGGCATGGGGTTCGGGATGTGGAGGAGGCAAGAGATGCGCTTTGGGGCGACCGATTGCCTGCCGAGGTTTGATGCTGCAGCATCCAGCATATCACCCTGACTCCAGCTATTCTGTAACTATCTCACCATAATCAGTTTCCCCATCATTGCCTTCCCCACACAATTATCATCACCATGTCGACGACCTCCGCGACCACCATAAGAACCACCTCCTCCACACGGGTTGGTACTGTATCTGTGCTATCGGATTATGAACTGCATCACTCAGGCGAGGCGACCCCTTCACCATCACAAGAATCAACGTCCAGCACGACATCACCCGCACAGCCCGCCAACTGGCCCACCGACCATCGCCGGGTGCCTGCCTACCGTCCGGTCAACCGCGAGCTGAATCTGAGTGAGCGACAGGCGGGCGCGAACAGAGCCGAATTTGTGTTCATTCAGACCATGCTACACGGTGTTTGGCTGAACGCGGTAAGTCAGATTTGACTGACAGGCATATCGAGCACAGCTAATGAGGTTAGGTCGTGTCACGAGTCTGGCATGCGACTGGGGGGAAGATCAACGACAAGATCTTTCACTACGAGATCGGAGGAGAGTGGTAGCGTTGATTTCACGGGGTATGCGAGGACTGCGATACAAACATGTCAAGTCTGGGAGTTATACTATTTTTTGTCACAGAGCAATACAATGCAGTTCATTCAAAACAAGCTCTGTCATCCAGTTGAGCTCGTCTAGTGTGAATAGCCATATAGGTGCTCCTCCGAGACCAGAACTCACCTGGAACGTCCAACAGCCCTTGAAACCTTCAGTGATCAGAACGACGCATATACCGATAACTATATCCCAGATCCAATCAATTCTATAGTTCAGCCACCCAGCTCTCTTGGAATGTAGTGCAATACCTACATCCAGACTGTGTTCTCCTACAGCTCCCAATTCCATATACATACTAAAACAACATGCGCAACACACAAGAATTTATCAAAGCAAAAGCACGTCTTGATTTTCACAACATCTATCCTCAACATACGCAAAACCAACCATACATGCAGCACCAGCAACCATCCCCTCAAACCCCCTTCTATACCCCCTCGACCACAACATCAACCCCCCCCTCCCATCCCCAATCTTCCCACACCGTCTTCCACTTCCCAATAAAACCCATAAGAGAATCAAGTACTCCCCCTGACCTCAATCCCCGACACATCCTCCAGCAACCCCTCCCCCCTCGCCGGCGCAAGCACATACAACATGCGCGCCCAGCCTTCCACCCTCCCCCCATCCGCCCCCACAGCATCCGGGGTCACGTTCCGCCACGCGTGGTTCGTGCCGCGCTGGACGGCCACATCCCCGCGCTTCAGCAGCCTCGTCTCCCCGGAGTCCAGCACCAACTCGACCTCGCCCTCCAGCACGACCCCGTAGTCCAGCGAGACGGTGCGGTGCATGGGGCTCAGCGCGTGCGGCGGCATGTCCACGATCCGGCAGACGGTGCCCGTGCTGATCGTGATGCCGGGGGGGTGGGTGAGGTAGTGGTTGTAGGCGGGGATGTCGCGGTCGGCGGTCAGGTCCACGGGGAACGTGTCGGTGGTGTACGCGAGCGAGAACTGGGCGCCCGCGGAGTCGTTGATCTGCTGGAGGGGCATGGTCTCGGGCAGGGCGGTCGAGAAGATCGCTTGGCCCGTGGTCGGGGAGTGGGTGGTGATGTAGCGGTTGAGGGGGCGGATGTTTTTGGGGGCCGTGGTGCTTGGGGCGGTTGTAGTGGCCATTGTTGCTTGTGTTTTTTGGTTTTCGAGGTTTGAGAGGTTGAAAAGGAAAGAAAGGGGTTGTTGGTGGTGGTGGTTTGGTAGGCTGGGTTTGGTTGTAGTAGTAGTAATGGAATTGTGCGGTTGGCTGTTGGGTCTGTTCAAGACAAGTATGAGGAAATTGGAGATTGTATAGGGATCGAGCGAAGGTGCCACTACTTGAGCTATATGTGTGTTTGTGTCTATCGTTCTTGCTCTCTAACATCCTACTTACTGAGTATACCAGTCATAGTTACCGGCCATACTGCGGGGAACGCTCTCGGGTGCGTTTCGGGACCACATCGGGTGAGGGGCTCAGCATCAGTTACAAGCGTGTGTAAGCAATCAATCAATTCAATTGTTTGGTCGGTCGACTTCCATCCCCACCCCCAAGTCCATGTTTCTAAGTCTGACAATCTACTCCCTCGGAGGAATGATCGGCAAAGTCACATAGTTATCCCCATGCCCGAAATTGATGTGGTTGAATCCCTGGAACTTTTCCTCCGACCGGTCGACAGGCGAATTATGCTGGAACAGACCGGACCCCTGCGTATCCCCCGAGGACACCTCAAAAACAATCTTCCCTCCCTTCTCTACCACCACGTTGGTCGGCCACACCTCCACATCCACCGCGTACACCTCGCCCGGAACCACCGGCAGCACATCGGTGGAATAATAGTCGCGATGGGGCAGCCAAGGCCGGTTGCGCGGGTGCTCCGCGTTGACCTTGCGCAGACTGACTCGCTGCCAGCCTTTGCAGAGAGGGACCGGATCCCCTGCGGTGCCGGTGTAGAAGACCTCTTTGCCCTCCGGGGAGATATAACGCAGTGTCAGGAATAGGTCGATGTCTCTGGGCGTCGGACGCCCGGGCTCTGGGCTCATTGATACGTTGAGGTGGGCCACGATGTGACCGGTGATTTCCGTTTCCTGCTCGAATGGTGCCGTTGTGAACTGCACCAGCTGTGGCTCATCGAGGTTACCTAGAGCACGGTACGTGACCTTGGTCGGTCTCTCCTTGGGGGCTTCCGTCACCAGCTCCTGTTTCGAAGTCAGGTAGTAACGAGTATACTGGGTGCGTGCGATAGGCCACTCGTTCTCCTGTCGGCGTGGGTACTGCTTCTCAGCTTCGGCGTTGTTGAAACCGACATCGCCCTTGCGGAGAACCACATCAACCTTGGGAGCAGTGCCGTCCGCCCAACCAGCGCGATCTTCGCCCTTCAGGAACGCATCCAGAAAACTCCGCTGCACCTCCACTTCCTCCTTGTAGTAGAAAGGCAGATCGTGACGGCCCGTGATGAAGCGCAGGTACTTGAGTTCGCTGCCGGCTTGAGTGTACCCCTCGACGTTGCCGCGAAGATGCAGGAGGATACCACCCCAATTGGCGACCGAGAGAAGAGGAACCTGAATATCGGTCATGGTGTACTCCTTGCTAGCATAGTATACATCATCCCGGAAATGGTTGTTGACATTGTCGATCGTCTGGTCTTGACGGTTGGCCTCCAGTTCCTCCTCGGGGAGATCACCCTCGATGGTATCGGGGCCCCAATTGCGTGCTGCTCGACCGGGGCGTCCGTATTGATTCGATACGACCTGACGATCCCACCAGAACTTGATAAACTTGTTGGAAAGAATACCGCCGTGGCGACAACGGTCGCGGTAGTAGTCAGACATACCCTCCCAGGGAATAATGCAACTCAAGCCCTTGGGCTGGCGGGCGCTGACTCGCCATTGACTTCCAGCATAGTAGCTAATACCAAGCAAGCCGACTTTTCCTGTAGACCATGGTTGCTCGGCCGCCCACTCCACCACATCAAAGAAGGCCTCGCTGGTCTCGCGAGACATGGTGTCCAGCTTGCCGCGCGACTGGCCAGTTCCCCGCTCGTCCGCTCGAACCACAACGTATCCATTTTGGGTCCAGAAAAGGGGATCGGGTGTCTCCCATGCTGAGTGCTCTGAGCGATGCTCTGGATTGACTTCACTAAACGACTGAGGGTGGAAGTCTGCATAGGGGATATCCTTTCCGTAGGGGCCGTAGGTCACCAGCACGGGCGCCTTCTCC
The DNA here is from genome assembly GCF_003184765.1 of Aspergillus aculeatinus CBS 121060. Classification (NCBI taxonomy): domain Eukaryota; kingdom Fungi; phylum Ascomycota; class Eurotiomycetes; order Eurotiales; family Aspergillaceae; genus Aspergillus; species Aspergillus aculeatinus. The sequence continues at coordinate 156,011 of NW_020291484.1, forward strand.
AATTCTTTGGGGCGGTAAACATTGCAGCGCACAAGGCCAGATTGATCTTTCAGGGGAATCGTGACATTCTGCTCGAAGACATAGGGGGAAGAACTATCGTCCACCGTGGCGAGGTCTTCGCGGATAGGGTTCGGCATGTTGTCTTCACTTTGCAAAGGCCTCGGAATGCGGCAATTGTTTCGTTGAAAGAAGAGAAGGTGATCCAGATTGATCTCGGTGGTACGTGAGATAAGTACTCGGAGACTCAAATACGCAGCTTGCCAATTGTAAGTTGGGGGCTGCTCTCCGAGCACTTGCTCATACACACAGTACACGCTCCGAACGTGGGGCCGAAATGGTGAGCCGAACCTGCGCGGGGGAGTTAAGTAAACCAACCCGAAAGGTGGGCGATAGTCCAAGCAACTTGGTATGCATGCTACTCTCCACGTAAGGGGGTGAACAGCGTCCACCGTTGTTTCTAGCATGTCAGTTTGCGGGCTTATAAAAAAGAGAGCAGGGCTGTCAGGCGGACGGTCTATATCCCCCGCTTCTCGACAACCTCTTTCATTGACGCAGCACGTTTATAGCGCAAAACGGGCATCATGGGCAGCATCGATCCGAAGACCGCCTCACAAGGAGGGCTAAACATTCTTATTGCTGGTGCTGGTATCGGTGGGTTGGCTGCTGCCATTGCACTACGCAAGCAGGGCCATCGCGTTCAGGTGTGTAAACTGACACTCATATTCGATTCAAACTAACCGCTTCCATGCAGCTTTTCGAGCGCTCTCGTTTCGCAAATGAGATCGGAGCTGCTATTCATCTCACACCTAATGCGAATTCCGCGCTGCTAGGTCTGGGTATTGATGCTGCCAAGTTTGGAGCCGTGGAAGTAGACCAGGTTTGTCGCGTGGAACATTTTACTCAGTAACTGGAAGCTCACCTTCCCAAAGCTGCACATCTATAATCCTGCTGGCAAGACGCTGGCAATTGTCGATCACAAATCACGGGCGGATAGGTGGCGAACTGTAAGAACAGCCCATTGCCCCATGTTCATTACAGTCTAACATCTATAGAAATGGTCTCTTGTGCATCGGGCCCATCTCCACGAAGGCTTGAAAAATGTCGCTCAGGGATCTGGTCCTGGCATTCCTGCCGAGCTGCATACTGCCAGCAAGGTTGTTGACATTGATCCAGAAGCTGCCACAATCACTCTCGAAAACGGCCAAGTCTTCCATGGTGACGTCGTGATCGGGGCAGACGGTGTACACTCACTTGCGAGAACGAAGCTGCCAGGCACCAAAGAGATCGAGCCCTTCAGTTCTGGCAAGAACGCTTTTCGCTTTCTCTTGTCGCGCAAGGTCGCCCAGGAAGACCCCGAGACAAAATCCCTGGCCGACATTCCCAGCATCTGTAGCATGTGGGATTCCCATGACAAGCGTGTGGTCATCTACCCATGTGCCAACAATGAGATTTTGAACTTTGTCTGCATCCACCCTGACACGTTGAGCAAGGTGAACACCGGCGCAGACTGGGATCAGGAGGCCAGTAAGGATGCTCTTTTGGAAGTTTACAAAGACTTCAAGCCAGAGGTGGTCAAGATCTTGGCCAAGGCTGATCCCCAGACACTTAAAGTATGGCCCCTTTTCGACATGCAAAAGCCGCCCACGTGGGTCAACGGTCGCCTGGCAGTACTGGGAGACGCCGTTCATCCGTTCTTGCCATACCGCGCTTCTGGTGGCGCCATGGCCATCGAGGACGGCGTGTCTCTGGGTGTGATGCTCTCGAAGAACCTCGACCCAGCAGAAGTCCCAGAGAGGTTGAAGCTGTACGAGGAAGCTCGATACACACGAGCTACCACGATTCAACAGATGACTCGCGATTCTGATGGCCCCCAGCCCGTCGACGAAAGTCAGTTCCTCCCCTTCCTCAATCCTGCCGTCCAAGGTTACTGACCTCATTTAGTCCGTAGAATGGAAGACTACATTTACGGGCATGACGAATATGATCATTCGACCAACCTCCTTCGAAAGCACATCTGGAGTCAAGGGGCGCCCAAGTACTGGCGTCAGCCAGTAGTGTTTGGGCCTATGCCTGGTCCCAGACAGGACTGGTACGGTCGAGATCGTGTCCAGAAATCGCTCAAAGCCACTTTCGAGACAGTCTCCATTCGATTTAAAACCAGTCGAACCTGCCTTCAGAACCTACTTCCTAACGACTCTTGGTCATTTGTGAATCAGGGTACAGTAGCCTACGCGAGCTTCTCCCAAACGAAACTCCACCGCATGGACTGGCTTGGTGGAGGCGGTTACCGCCACATCGGGCTGTACATCGAGGGAGTGCAGTATAAGAAGAAGAATGGTGAAACGGTTGAAGGCACCTATTTGCCGATTCTGTTCGAGAGTCTGACCGACCCTATCGTCAGCGGTCGTGAGGAGCTTGGCATGCCCAAGCTCTATACAGCAATCGATGCCCACGACCGTAGCAACTCGCACCATTTGACAACCAGCTGGCAAGGCGCCGTTTGGGGCCACTTCCATTTGGAAGATCTCGAGGATCAGGAACCAGAAATGAACACGAATCCTAATCCGTCCAGCGTGGGAATCTTGGTGCACCGCTACTTCCCTAAGGTCGGCCATGAGAATAAGGGAGTGCCCGAAGCAGAGTACCCTGTCATTGTGCCACATGCGGAGGAGGCCAAGGTGGTTCCCTCCAAGATCACCCGGTTGCGAACCACCAAGAACGCAAGGTTTGAGATCGATGGTCTCAACTGGACACAACTACCCACATTGCATCACATCATTTCTCGTTTGGCTGAGATTCCAGTAGACGAAGTTGTGGGTGCGAAAATTGTGGAAGGTGAGGGAGTGCCAGATGTATCAGTGGCAAAGCGTTTGGAATAAGTACTGCTTGGATCACATTGTCACGCAATAGTCACTATAATTGACCACACTTCTGTACTTATGCTTAGTCGAGCCACCGATGAAAAATCGAAGCATAGCCGCAAATCTCGCATGTTCTGCCCCCGCATAGCGGGGTAGGCCTCGAACCGTAGGGTAGGAAGTAAAGAAGTAGCAACATCCGCGCTTGCCAGCGTTGCGTTTGGACCATCAACCCCCGAGGCTAAGACGGTTACTTGACTGGGGTCCTGAGCACAGACTAGTCTGCAGCATCACGAAACAGGCAAACAGTGTAGTAACTTCAAGGTGGTATCCGTTCAGTACTAGTTCACACAGCTCATCTTCAGTCCATATGCTTAATCCTTGGCAGTGTCTGATGCAGTGATGCCAGCCACGAGGCCTATGATGGCCTCTTCTTTCGGGGCAGCATCTTGAGGTGAACCGCAACGTCCCGTAATTGTTCTTTAGGTTTTCGTGTAGTCACTTCGGGTCAATTCAGCAACTGGGATGCGATGAAAAGACCGCAAGCACGCTCGAGGTTGAGGTATAGACACAGCGATAAGCCTACATCAAACAGTAGCGTAATGAAATGTTTCATGGCTGACCAATGACTTACTTGCGAGCATTGACCGCATTGATAGCCTTCAATAGAGGAAAGGGGGATCCCAACTTGGAAAAAGAGAGAGATTTATGGATTGATCAGCTCGAATGCCATAGGCATCGCTCAGTTACCGGCCACTAGTTAATCGGGCTCGGGCTCATGATTACCAAAAAGGCTGTCGGCCAAGCCTGATGACAGGAGGGTTCGTTCATATGACCTGACACTATTTTCGCCTTCTTGGTGACTAGGTGATAGTAGTTACGAAGAAGATGAACTAGTTATAGTCAGCGATGGTCAGAAACACGATGACAGACATAGTGGTGTCAGGTCGAGTGGAAGATATACTTCTCTTCTTGGTGGTGATCATTCTGGGTCTAGAATGGTCTAGAACAATAGCGAACATGACCATAACTGTCTCCTTCATTGACGCTTGTTTAAATGAGATGAGATAGATGCAAAGTACAATGCTGCATTGAAAGGGCAAAGGAAGAACTCAAGCCCGAGCACTCATTCAATAGCTTGATGTAGAATGGGTTAGAGTTGTTTGGAGATTGGCATGTATGTATGCCCGGAATCTACGGTCGCAGGCCCGGGGGCCGATGGGTGGACGGATGACGCACCATGACTTGCTGCCTGTCGAATCAGGCCGGACGCCGGACCTCCATTCATTCTGCACTTCACCAGGAACCGTAACCTGCCCATCCCGCCTTCCTTATCACTCACTCACCCACTTACTCACTCACTCACTTGCTCAACTACACCTACACAATACAGTACTTCCTGCTATTTCTAAATATCCTACCTTTTTATTCCCTCTTATTATTCTAGGTTCTACCTTACCTGAATACCCTTAGACCTCTGCATCTTTCCGATCCTTTCCTCCCTTTCCTCTTCGGTCGTATCCTCCCCCGCCCGCGTCTTACTCCTCTTCTCTACAACACCACCTCTCCTCGCGTGCTGGTTCCCCGATTACCTTTCCCTGGGTCTCTACGCACTTCCATTAGAAATCAACCACACTTGGGACAGATAAACAGCTTCGTTGACTCTCAGCTTCTTAAGCGTACCTATTTGCTGTCCTTCTGAAACGGCCTCAATCCTACATTCTTCTTTCCTCAATACAGCTTACTCTTCCCGGGTTTGGGAGAGCTTCCCCGCACCTACCGCTGCACAGCATCATGTACGTCGCAAACGGGCATACACTCGGAGAAATTACGTCCAGGAGAACCTGTTTTAGCTAACGATGATCCCACCTATCTCTAGGCGCATCACGGTAAGCGTAATTCGCCCGGACCAGGCCGATGCCGATATTATCTCCCTCGAAGTCGGGGCGGATATGACCGTCGAGCTCCTGAAAGCTATTGTTGAAAGTGAAACCTCGATACCGCCCGACGCCCAGCGACTCGTATATAACAATCAACTCCTCGGTGATGACTCCCGTACGCTTGAGCAAGTCGGCATCGGTGAAGGGGATATGCTCGGTGTCCATGTGACGCTGCGAGGACCCCCCGCGCCCACCCGGAGCATAGGAGGTCCCAGCTCTGCTGCCGCCCAACAAAATCTGCAGCGGCGCCAGGCTATGACCCCAGATCCCGAGACAATTCGCCTACATATTTTGGGTGACCCTCGTGTGCGGGAAGCCGTCCGAAGGCAGAACCCGGAGTTGGCGGACGCTGCCAACGATGCGCAGCGGTTCCGCGAGGTCCTCACCCGACAACAAACCCGCGAAGCTCAAATGGAGGCGGAGAAAGAAGCGCGGATTGCCATGTTGAATGCCGATCCTTTCAATCCCGAAAATCAGAAGCAGATCGAAGAGATCATTCGTCAGAATGCTGTGACGGAAAACCTCCATAATGCAATGGAGCATCATCCGGAGTGTAAGTCGGACCTGCAAGTGTTCATAATTTGCGGAGCTGGTGATTAAACATACAGCACAGCATTCGGTCGCGTAACCATGTTATATATCCCTGTCGAGGTCAACGGCCACAAACTCAACGCTTTTGTCGACTCCGGTGCACAGGTCACCATCATGTCGCCAGAATGTGCGACCGCGTGCAACATTATGCGACTCGTTGATCGGCGGTACGGCGGCATTGCAAAGGGCGTGGGAACAGCAACCATTCTAGGTCGGGTGCACTCGGCACAAATAAAGATTGGCAGCATGTTCCTGCCGTGTTCATTTACTGTCATGGAAGGCAAACATATTGATTTGCTCTTGGGCTTGGACATGCTGAAACGGCATCAAGCCTGCATTGATCTCCAGCGCGGTGCTCTGGTGATCCAGGACCAGGCAGTCCCCTTCCTTGGTGAGGCGGATATTCCCAGACATCTTCTGGATGAATTCGAGGACGAGCCCGTCATCAAAGGACCCGATGGCGCCGAAGTCGGCGCCCGAACCGGAGCGGTCACGCATCAGGCCGGTGGCAGCAGTCAAGGATCTGGTGGTTCTTCCGCGCCTCCTCCTTCCCGCCCAGCCCCACCAACATCGCGCTGGCCACAAGTTTCCATTGGAAAAATCACAGAGCTGGGCTTCACACGGGAAGAGGCGATGCGTGCATTAGATGCCGCCAACGGGAACCTGGACGAGGCCATTGGATTCCTGATTTAATGTGTGATGTCACGACCTGACGTAGATTTCCTTGACATGACCGGGCGAGGCCTGGCCATTCTGTTTATTACCGCTCAATTTGATCTATCATCGCCGAGCCGAATGTGCACTGTGAGATGCGATTTTTCTTTCTGTCATTGTGATAAATGGTCTCCTGATGTTGCTCGCATTTTGTCCCTGTGACTCTCGGCTCTTGCTATAACGGAGGTCGCTACGAGGTGGGCTACCAGTCACCATTTTCTGTCTGTAGGGGAGTGCTTTCTCGCGATTGCAATATTTGTTTTTCTTGGCCAACCTACACTGCGGGCGCCCTGTCTCTCATCCTTATTATGCAATGTTCTCACATAGAGTCGGTGTGGCGGGTTCTGCTGTCACTCGGGAAGCACCTAGAACCTGTGCAGCAGCGAGCATATATGCCACAATCTAACAGCTGAAAGCTATGATAAGGCAAGTCAGTATTTTTGCGTGCCTCTATCCGAGCAACTGTAGTAATCTATGTGCGTATGTGGTGACCAAGATCTGCTTTCTAATTCCTGACCACCCCGTCTTCCAACCTTTCGCGACCTGGGGCATGAAGCCCGTCGCAGATCCAACGAAAGTAACCAAACTAAATTTCGAGGGACTTAGCCGTCTACTCCAACTTGGACTTGAGCACAAGTCGCTCGCGGAGTCTACAAAACATGTCGACTGCCATAAATGCGCCTAGAGAACCCATAAGTCAGCCCCGGCCAACTTGTACGATAACTACTTGCTGTCTTCCACAGAAGGAAGCAAGCCCTAAATTTAGATCAGCCTTACCGAGAGCAACATAAGGACCATAGAGCATGGTAATATTCTGCTTCTGGGCGAGCGTACGGTCCGTCCAGCTCCAGACCTCCACCAGACAGATGGCCGAGGTGAGAAACGATTGCACTCCGAAAACGAGCAAATGGACGGGAACAAGAGGATCATCTGTCATGGTAAGCAAGCAAGCACCCAGTGGGTGTAAAAGAAAATTAAAATCGAAGAAAAGAAAAAGAAAAAAAAGAAAAAAAGAAGAGACGGATGGAGACAGGGCTGTGATGTAAGGGGAGGTTAGGGGGAGGGGGGGGGGGGGGGGAATTTCCCGGAAGGGAAGAAGAGAGTGGAGGAGGCAGAGGCATAGGCGCAGATCATGGAACCCCAAGAAGAAGAACGAAAAATGATCCACCCATTGGCAACCCGATGTACTGGATTGATGGACTGTGAGTACTGTACATACCTTTCTTCAGGCCGCGTAGAGCCCAGACACTGAGCGGAACATGATAGAATAGCTCCATCAACAGAAAGAAGGTAAACCAAGTGGTTGGGGTCTCCTCGAAGAACTTGTCATGATAGGTTTCGATGTAGAACTCGCGTAGCGTCACGCTGAGATTGGACTGGAGGAAAGACGGCAGGATGGGAGCGGCATCGACCACTGATTGTGTTTGTTTGCGTGCATCATGTCAGCTTTTGTTTTGCCCTTCTTACTTGCTCGCTCACTATGTCTCATCTACATCTGATTTGTGTTGGGGGTGGAGGTGGGGGGGAAAGTAGCAGAGTAGTACAGAAAAACCGTCTTTCTGCATTGGAACAGAGTAGGGATTGGAGGGGGAAACGAAAGTATCTCGGTAGTTTGGGGGACAACTCCCGACTTACAGAAGATGATGGGGACATGGATGGCGAAGAATGCGAAGTAGACGAGATCGCGTTTCCGGCTCCACAAGGATACGGGAGAAGTGGCAATAGCCATGGTTCTAGTTTTGCGAATGCAAATGCGAATGCGAATGCGAATGCTTTCAAGGTCCTGTGTGATCGCTCGAGAAACCTTGAAGGTGGGAAATCAATAATAAACAAGGCGGAAGCAAATAATAGTGAGGTATACCTAACACATACAACACGATTCAAGTTTGCTTTTGGAAAATTGATGTGTGCTGCACCGTACTTAGTCAGGTGATCCCCGCCCCCTTGTGCAGCTGCCAAAACGGGAAAAGCAAACAAACCAAAATGTACATCTCACCTGACCCGGTTCTGTTGACTTCGAGAACTCGACCATCTTCTCCAGAAAGTCTCCACAGCAAAAGCACCTTTCTCATTCTCTTTTAAGAAAAACAAAGGGTGTAAAAAAGAAAGAGAGGGGAGGAGGAAAAGCTTCCCCCGCCGTTCGCCTGACCCGATCGACTGGGAAAGACAAGACAGTCGACAGGTACGCACGATCAAGAAGGATGTTTGCTTTTTTTCCCACCTCTCTGCACGCACCTCGGATTTCTTTTTACCTACCTGCCTAAACATAGCTTAAGCTTAGCTTGCGTGAGACTACGATGGCCTGTCAACCAAGCTGTCCGCTTGGACCCTCACGGCTCTACTTAATTTCACTTAGTGTGTCGCCCCCAGCAAATGGTTGGAAGGACGATGGTCCAACAGTTCGTGGACACCGATGATGGACTAGTTCGATTCGGCTCTCCATCAATTGACCTTGCAGCAAATCTCCTCCTGTCTAAGAATCTTATCGCCTTATGAGACACCTCATGATCCGTCCACGATGGGTGGTCCCATCATCAGGGGATGAACCCGTCTACTGATCCTGAAAGTGATCTCTCATTCCTGGGCGGCCCGATAACTGGACGTGTGTGTGTGTGTGCCCTCACCGCAACTTGTGATGCCCCCCCCCCCCCCTTGAAACTCGTCCTTTACGCCCACATTCCCCCCTCCCACCAGGAAAGCCTGATGATGCAAAAGTCCCAATGGGACTTTCGATCTGTGGCAACAGCCCCCTCTGAGCTGATCTTCTGCCTCTCTGGGCTATTCTTGGACCGGAAAGCGGCCTCACTCCCTAATGTGAGGCGACAAAAGTACTGCAAGGATAGACAGTCGGTATCCGCCAGAGGAAGGCGGATCTGCTATGCCTTTGAATAACAGAATTTGTGTACTATTTCTGCAGCCCCGGTAACTCGATCCAGGAAATCGACTTTGACATCGATCCTCGATGGGGCGGGCCATGCTTCCAGAATATGAGACAGGCTCGATTTTTTCCCCTAGACCCCATGAACTCATTGGCAACGGACGACGGGAAGATTGGCGCATAGCGCCACACTTTGTGCCACCAGCCGTCAGCAGTCCATTGTTGCAGTTCCAGTGCTCCGTGTGGATTATTGGTCTGCTAGTCCCCGGTTCCCGGGACGGTACCGCTGCTGGTCATGGATCCCTTGTATTCCACCCTGGAAGCTAGTATAACCCTTAAAGAGTAGAAACCCGGGGCGAGGATTTGACCATCCGTGGTCACAGGACTGTCCAGCATGCAGATCAGGATTAGGAGCACAGTACTATTTGTCGCAAGCATTCAATATCTACTACTCAGTATCCACCGGCATCAGATTTGGGATTACTCTCAGGATTCTCCTGGAGCAGCTGCAATTGTCGTTGTCCATTGCGTAAGAGAAAGATCGTGAAGAGCAAACTGCAACGCGATCTGAAGGAGACGGCCACGGATCACGTCCCGGAAACCGACTTGGTCATGCCTCGAGAGTGGACTAACCGATGCAGGAAGTAGAAGAGTCCAGTGCAACTAAATTGACAGAGAATTGGGACAGCATGCCGCATGCACAGCTGTTTCCGATGGCTTCGGTCACGATGGCAATTCGACGCCTCCAGGCTCTGGAGTTTCTGGATTGACGGTGGCTCAAAGTGGACACTATGCAATCCGAACCGCGTCGGTGGGCATGATCGCACATTATCAGGCCGATGCCCCTCCGCCCTTTCTTCGAGGCTTCTGTGGGCCTTCGATACCGTCTGGGAAATGTTCTAGAGAGCGGCCTTTGGCGATCCATCGTCACCGACGAGTAGACACCTTAACGTGGCTGAGTGGAGACGACTTTGATGGAACCCCGGACATTGGTCCGCATTCCCGAATGGAAACAAACGTCACAGGGGGGGCTAGCAAAAGCGGATCGGCCTGGCCCACCGTTGCGCCTCGGTCCAATTTGTTTGGTACCCTAAATCCTACAATGACTACCGGTATGATTTGGATGCAAGTATGGCAATCGACGAAGATCAAGAATCCATGTACCACAAGCGTTTACACCGCGTCTGGATGGCATTTGGGAGCTTGAACGTCTCCAGAATGGTCTTCTTCAAACGACCTATGTATGAACGGCCATCGAGGTTGATCTCCTTGACAATGATATAACGATATACCGTTGATCATCTCAGTTCAATATGAGGATTATACCGACTATATCGGAACCAGTAACGTCGACTTTTATTCAATGACTCGACCAGGGCTCGGGATCAGTCAGAAACACCCTCGAACAAGTGCCACACGGCAGGGAGCTTAGATTGCAAGCACGCAACTCTCAATTCCAGGCTCAACGTCGTACGGGTTATCATGTCGGTGGCCTATGGATAAGACATGTTATTACATCCACCAACCAACGAAGAGCCTTGACGCTGCAGAATTCCAGGATTATTGAGGAAAAGAAATGATTTCGATGCAGTACGCCCCTAAAGTCTCGTAGGACAAAGCATCCGCAGGCCTGGAAGCCGGAAGATTAACAGGCTGCTGCCCAGGTATGCAAGGATTGAGAAAAGCACGATAGCCAGAGCTACCAGAAGCTACGGCGGCGGCGCATCGCGCATCCACCTACTGCACAGGATAGATTCCGCGGGCTCTAGTGCCGTTCCGTGACCCTACGAGAAGCAGACGACACCACCACCACCAAAGTTAGCGACATTGACCCAACGTGCCTGCTGCAGGGTTCCACTCTCATGTCTTCGTACAGATTATTAACCGATTTTTTCTACTTCTTTTTTGACTTCTTATCGATCACCTAGACTCGCCGGACTGAGAGAGAGCGGTGAAACCACACGAAGACAGAGACCGGGGTCAATTGAAAGAAGGGTTTGAGATGGTTCGAAACTAACTATCTACGGATAGTGGGAGCCATTCTCTCGGATCCAGCAAGAAAAAAAAAACAGGTCAAAAGACTGAAAGACAGTCAGAAGCGGTCGATCATCAATGTCCGAGATAATCTCAGTCCTCATCCGATGCGGGCAGGACGGATGCTTGCTGGGGAAATTGAGACTATGAGTCCACTCGCTTTGCCTCTATTGGGCCCTTGACCGCTTCTCCTTACCAACAACCTCTTGCGTCTCCGCCTGCCTCTATTCTCGGTCGCGCTTCCGAGCGGGCTCCAGCCTGCTTCCTCCCTTGTCCCGACTCGAACTTCCTCGACCTGTCTATCTGTCTGCTCTGTCTTTGTATGCTTTTTTTTTCCCACTATTCCCACTGTTCCCACTACCGTGACCTCCTCTCCTCTCACCCTTTTGGTTCGTTTCGGACTTATCCTTCTCTCTGACTGGCTCGCAGTCGTGCCGCCGCCCCCCTCCATCCCTTCCCCCTTCACCCCCTAGTCTATAATCGGCTGCCGTTTTTACCTGTAGAGACCCGTTCAGCATTTGGTTCTGTACCCCTGTCGTCATGGCCCTTTGAGGGTGGTTCTATTTCCTCTGTCCGCCGTGGACAATCTGGTGTGTCTCTCAGCGCCGACTTTCCGCTCCGAAGATGGAAGGGATAGCATTCAGTCTACCTATCTGGGCAATAGCCAAGCGACTCCCGGCAGATGCAAGATCATTTAGCGCCACCGTGATCATATCGTCCACTCGATTGCGCTTAAAGGTTGCGCAGTCTTTTCAATCGTCATGGCGAGATGGTGGAGTAGATGTCCAGCTTGACATCTATATATTGCTGCTTGTCCACCTTCATCCAGCCCTTCTTCTTTTTCTCCTCCATGATTCAATCCTCAATTCCATCTTTTCTTTCACCTTCTATTCAGTCTCCTTCACCTCAGACACGATACCTTGATTAAGTCTTCCAGCTTCAAGCTATTCTACAAGCCTTCATCCTCTACACACAAAGAACATCTGAGATAAGATTACCAAGACAGCACAATGCCATCCACAGCCCCAATCCTGCGGCCCAAGAAGGCCATGAATGCCCATCAGGAAGAAGAGCCGATCAGCTACGACATCAACATTCCTTACGTCGACGTCACCAAAGAAGTGCATCTCCGCACCAGATACCCTGAGTACCTTCCCACATGGGACAAAGTGTGGTTCGACCCACTTCCTCCATTTGAGTACCAGGATCCTGCCCTGCGTGTGAAGGACAAGAGCAAGCCCAACCTTCTGACTTCGAACACGAAAATGACGGAGATTCAGCCGCGGATCGGAAGCATCTTGGAGGGAGTCCAGTTGAGCCAGCTCTCGGATGCGGCTAAGGATGAATTGGCGCTGCTGATTGCAGAGCGCAAGGTGGTTGCTTTCCCCGATCAGGATCTGATCGATGCTGGGCCGGAGGAACAGGAGGCATTTATGCGACACTTTGGCAAGCCTAACTACCAGCCGGTCTCCGGCTCCATGCGCGGCCACCCTGGATTTCACATTATTCATCGTGATGGAAACCGTGAGGAGATCACACGCTTCTTGGAGCAGCGTACAACAACCACACTCTGGCACCAAGATGTGAGCTACGAGATTCAACCCCCCAGCTATGTCATGCTAGGACTGCTAGAAGGTCCCGAGGTGGGCGGCGACACCGTCTTCTCGGCTACTGATATGGCGTACAAGTAAGTAATGGCCCCGCTGCCACGCATGGATGGCAAGGCGACGGAGAGTTACTAACCAGGAAATGGTACAGGCGTCTTTCTCCCACTTTCACCTCATGGCTGGATACGCTGCGGGCAGTCCACTCCTCCGCCAAGATGATCAGCCACGCTCGCATGACTGGTAGTTTGGTGCGCAAGGACGCTGTCGACACCGTCCACCCGCTTGTGCGCGTTCACCCGGTAACAGGCGAGAAATGCCTTTTCGTCAATGGGGAGTTCATCACGAAGATTCAGGGCCTAAAGGAGCCTGAGCAGAAGTGGTTGCTCGACTTCATCATGCAACATATCATCACCGGACACGACTTCCAGGCCCGAGTCCGATGGCAACCCAGGACAATTGTCCTCTTCGACAACCGCAGCACCACTCGTACGTTCTCTTCCGATTGAAGCTTAAAAATGCATACTGATTCTTTTCCTTATCAGACTCTGCCATTGTCGACTACCTCGATGACGACAACGGTGCTAAGCTCCGCCACATCTTCCGCATGTGTGCCTTGGGCGAGAAGCCCATCCCAGTGTACGACCAATTCGAGTAGAATGGCTCTCGACCCCTCCAATCATTCTCTCCTTACGATGTACGCATGTCTTTTCCGCAACGACGACAGATCTCTGGCGCGACTGGGTCGTATCAGAAGTGAGAGAGAGCCTACCTTCGGGGAGTCCTTCTACCAACCGCCCTTATTCGTCTTGCGCTGCGATTCGTTTTCGCTGACTCTCCACACCTGATTCCCATCTTCTAATCATTATACCCTTTCTTCTGGGTCTCATTTAAAGGAGTTATTTCTGTTCTTTTCCCATCTTTTTACTACTTCTAATATCTATTTTGATCCTCGATTCGGCCCTTCAAAATTGATACCTCAGCCCTTCGATTGATTTTGTGTTTTCTTTCTGCTCGTGTTATTCGAATAGACCGCTTAATCATTTTTTGTTTGCATATCTAGACTGGCGGGGTTTGTGTGTGGGGGGTAAAAAAAGTTCATTCGGTTTTTTTGACTAGCAGGATTCGTTTTCCTGGGGAGACCCCACCGCTGACTCCATTTGGTTTTGTTTTCTGTCCATCTTTTTTCTTTTCTTCAGGAAGTTGTTTTTCTGGTACATCCTTTTTGCTAGCTTTGATAACTGCATTTGGGGTGGGCATTGGGCAAATAGTACTTAATCGAAATATTGACTCTGTGTTGATTGTGCAGTTAGTCTGATTAATTATAAGTTAGCTATCCGCTTATCAACCGCCGAAGTAGCACATCTCCATTCCGGAGGGGTATTCGAAATACATAGTATTAGGGTAGAATCGAGAAAAGCACTTTGTCTAATGCATCATGACGATGGACCCGAACCCGACGTGCATCCTCCGATCCGGTAGTATAGCCAGTGATCTCAACCCCCAAGAAAGTAGTGAAAGCTAGCATCAGCCTCGGGTACCTTCCCTCTATCCTATCGTGCATGTACGGTAGTAGTATAGTAGTACATCTATCTCTTCCTCACCGGACCAAGAAGAGTCCGCCGGCCTTCCTGAGTAATCCGGCCACGTGATTCCAAAGGCCTTTCCCTCTTGTTTACATGAGAGAACGTAACGTAGCTAATTCCAACAACCAAGAACCACCCAAGTTCAAGAACTGTTGCCAGATAGCCCACCCCCTGAGGCCTCAAATCGCTGACAGAGTCAACCCCCGGCTCCCAGATCCGACCATTCGTATAACCCACCAAGTTCAAAGCAAGAATAGCGCAGCAAAATCCCCCATACAAGCAGACAAAGAATCCCGGGAACCAGCGGGGGCGAGCAGCGACCTAGAGGATTTGCTGTACAGTACTCGGCTTTTCGACCTTCTTGGAGCCCCCCGAATGAGTATCCGGGGACAGAAATTCAATGATCCAAACCCGCAGTTTTAAGTTGGAGCACTCTCGCGGCCTCGTCGATGGTTTGTCTGGTTTGTCTGATTTGCTTATGGATGCATACGGTGGTCCGGGGTTTGTGCTGGATTTCCGGATCAATCTTTTACTTTGTCAAGGTGTAGTACCATGGTGGAGAGTATTTGGGACCCGGTGGACGTTTGTATACCTAGCGGTCAGGGTTTATCAGGAAGGAATGGATGAGGATTGAGTTATGCAGACCGGCCTATCGAGGATGGAGAACGAAGACACTGGTTTTGTATTTTGTGTAAGAGTACAGATTTCTTCTTTCCACATATAGGAAAAATGATTCAAGAGTATACTAGCAGTCTAGCCCGTCTGCGCTCAGCATCCACCCCCCTTAACTGGGCTACTAGTCCACTAATCAATCGACTATCGGCTTGAATGTGTCAATGTCCCTCCAAGGACCAAATTTTCAAAGTACAAAGTTCCCAAAGCGCCTCCGAAGTGCGAGAAGAGAGTATCAATGAGAAATCGCCCAGAGATCTGAAATAGAACAATAGGGTACACGTTGCACGGGTCAGAAGTAAGCTCGATTGCACTCCCCTTCTAATTGTGTAATAAACACAAAATTGGAAGATCGAAAAAAAAAGGTAAGACAAAAGGGAAATAAAAGGAGAACTCCAGCACCGCCCCCTTTTCTATCCGCTCGCTGTCTCCTGTGATCGGAGACATGAAAAAAATACAGAGTCAAAAGGTGAAAAAAAAAGTGAGATTTGAAAACCATGCTACCTACTTGCCCCAATCCTATAATCCATAGACAAACACGCACACGCACACGCTATATTACCGTAATATATCCTGGACCTTAGTCCGGAGCTCGTTGGCCACGCGCAATTGATCCGGCGGGATGCCGCCGCCTTGTTGAATGAGGAGGAGGGTCTCAAGGACGCGGTTGGCGGCGGTGTCGCTTCCAAAGACCCGGCCGCCGGGGCGGACGGTCTCGTGGTACCAATGCTGGATGAGATAGAGGAGGTCCTTGGCGATGTATCTCCGGTTGTTGCCCTGGAAGGGCGCTTCGTCTGTGTAGTACATGCCCTCGAGGACGGTGAAAATGGTCTCGTGTGCGACGTTCAGGTCGAGGAGGAGGTCAACGATCCACGTTGGGGGCCCAACGTCACGCTGGTGCTCTAGGGCGTAGCGCTCGAGCATGGGCAGGATGATCGGGATGGGCATGATGGAGTCTGACATGCGGAGTCGGCCGCCCAGACTCCGCACCTGGTCGATCACCGCTTCGTAGGGCTGGGGCTCGCCCCGCTCCAAGACCCGGTTGTGGAGGTCTTGCAGGAGATGTTGCCATGTGGACTTGATGTCAGCCGCGTTGCGGTGGTCGGCGTGGAAGAAGATCTGCAGACAGATATCGTAGTAGCTTCCAGGGTCGGCGATATTGTTAAAGAGCTGATAGGCATTAGAAAATCTGGAAAATCATGGGGGAAAGGCAATTTTCGGGGTCTAACACATACATAACTGATGTCCCTGATAGCCCCATCCACTTCGTTCAGGACCTGGGGTTTGGCTTCCGGCGCAACCCGAGGATCGTCTTTCAGGCGTTGCAAGATTTCGTCTTGAATGTCGGCAACATCAATCAGGTTAGAGGTTTCCTGGACCAGTCTTTGACGAGCCTGTCGGCTAACATCCGGAGTGAATATCGATGCGTTGGCCCGAGCCCATCCTAGGTACTCGATTCTGCGGCTCAAGGGAATGTTGAAGCTGCTCTGCGCAAGCTGGAGTTGAACCTTGGCTGCTTCGAAAAATCGTTCAGACTGCGCAAAATAACGCCAGAGAAGATCGGCGTGTTCAATATCATCATCGGCTTTGCGCTCAAGGTAGGCGACCACGAAGGGAGAATCGCTCTGGAGCAGTCGCTCACTCCAACCTTGTTCGAGATACCAATCATATAGGGTAGTCAAAAACACCTCGTCTCGAGAGTCGGAAACCACTCCATATGCCTCGTTCCTGCGTTTGGCCATCACTGTCAATTGTCCATCAACAATACCGATATCCTTGGCAGTATGCTTGTCGACTGCAATGATGACCCTGAATATGAGATCATAGCATTGCTTCCGATACTGGAAGTACTCAATACGAGTATCCTTAAGATGGAAATGTCAGTCATCAAGGAAGTGATTTAGATCAAAGAGGGTACTTACACCAGCAGGGCGACCATCCACAATCCATGCAAGTGCCAGATTGGCCTTGTCTGAGCGAGCGGCCACATTCAAAGCCAGTTGAATCGCGCCTGCAGTACTTTGTTTTAGTGGCGCTTCTTGTGCTCCAATACGAACACGGGGATCATACCTGCGAAGAACTCATTCTTGATGTAGCTTTCGACTGCAGAGACCAGGTAGTCCATTGGCAGATTGTCGGATACCTGCTGAAACAAGTGAAGGCTCTCATTCAGCAGGTTGCGTCCAAGCTCCGAATTGGAGCCTACTTCAGTGGCTCGTTTCAACATCTCCTGGGCCTTGAAGATCACGACATCCTCGGCACTACAGAAGCTGCCGCATCGCCGCCTTAGAGCATCGGCTACCGTTTCGACATTAGATCCCTTTGCAATGTTCCGATTCACAATGCCCTTCACCAGCTCCTTGGCAATATCGTGGCCCTTTGTGGTACTGAACAGCTGCTCATACGTAAGTTTCATGAAGCGCTCCTTCGACTCCGCTGGCAGGGTAGCCACAATTTCATCCACGCGTTCATCGAATAGAACAGAAACAAAGGAAATGCCTTCGATGGTGTGAGATACAAGTTGAACAAGCGAATGCAGTGCGCGATGTTCGGCTTGTAGGGCAGTCTCTTCCTGTTTCGTGGAGACCCGAGTCAGAGCCTCTGGGCCGCTCAGCCCTTCGATAAAGTTCTTGTTAGTCTTGAAGAATTCTTGCAGAGCAGTCAAGTCGCGCTGAACAGCTTGCAGCTTGGCAGAAGAAACTGATGAAACGATGGTCTCCGTGCCAATGGGCGGCGTCTCGGACTTTTCGAGCTTGGCAATCTCTTTCTTCCAAATAGAGCGTAATAATCTCGAGATGTAGAGCGCGATGCCCGCATGCCGCGGTGAAGGGAGGACGGTGTCGATGGCAGGTGTGGAACTATCCGCCACGGCATTTTCGTTAATCATAGGCTTGCCCCCGTGGTCAATCAAGACCTTGCGTGCAAACTCCAAGACATGTGGATCATTTATTTGGGTGAGTCTAGAATCACTCGACACCTCCACTCCTTGACCGCAAGCGACGGCAAGAGCCGTAGCAACGGTCTCGCTCCGGCCATAAATGCGGATGAAATTCTTGACCATACCCTCCAATCCGTCATCGCCTTCTCCACCGTTTCGAACCAATGCAGCAAAAACATCGACGAGACGCCGTCTGCGAATGATATGAATACCATTGTTGGTAAGAATGGCGATTTCGGCCACAGGTTCGTCATACTGAATAGCCAGTTCATTACCGAACCCACTGAAAGCCATGGCGGCCTCGGTGGGTGGGGAGCAGACCCCGACATCTTCCGCTCTGCTACCCAATGATACCCAGACTGCTGTCTCACCAGCCTTGGGACTAACAGTCTCTTGAGCGCGAGCGACTCGTCCAGAGTCGGGAGCAGAAATGAAGAGAGAGTCCGATGCCGCCGAGTCCTTGGAGGTGAAGCAGAAAAAATGGCCGGGTGGATACCGTACGGCAAACCGAGTGGGCTGAAGGGTGTGAACAGGGATTCTCGCTGCCACTGTAGGGTGATAGCGTGCCTGTCCTTGAAGACCTTGCGAGGCTGCCAATTGAGCCGAGGGAGCGGCGTCCAACGGAGGTGTTTTCACATGATGAGCTTGCATGCTTGTGGGAGCACTTGTGCCATTTGGTGCCGAGGCCCAGCTATAGGGACCAGTAGCACTGAGGTAGATCCGGTAGCCTGTCGCAGTAGTGGCCATCAGATGGTATCGGGACGCTTCCGCTGCAAGAATGGGGCTGATGGAAACAATGGGAACTTTGGGGTTGAGAGTTTCGTTGGACGCGATGATATGTCCGATATTGGCGTATATGTCTTGCCCTTTCTTTGTGATCGCAAGAGCTAGACTTCCGTCGGGCTTCATATGAAAGACCCTGATCGTGGACAGCGACGAGAGTGTGTAGAGCAGCTTCCTGGTGTCATCAATCTCCATTTGCGCGACGTGTTCATTTGGTTGGGTAAAGCTCAGCGAGGGAGCCAAGGCAGCGAGACGATTGCTAGTACGATTAACCTTTGAGCAGCGACCCTTGAACCACTTCTCCTCTTGCTGATAGACGAGCTCGTAGACATCATTGTCGGAGATACCGCCGAAAAAGATGCGCCCAGTCGAATCGGATGAGGCCACTTGATCGATCTCCAACCCTCGGATTGCTACGGACATGCCAGTCTGATACAGCGTTACTTGTCGTGCGCCTCCGGGCGTGGTCTCGCAGCCCATTCCCAACAAAATGACTTCGGCCGTAGTGGATATTACAAGCAAGTGAGTGATACTGGGCAAAAACACTTTCGGGCGAGGCTTCGCTAGCTTGACGGTGATGATGCTGTTTGGTTGATCCTCGAATCCAACTAACTGCGGGTTAGGGTGAGTGTAGTCCCAGATATAGAGAGCATTGTCGATTGCGACCCAGGCGTGATTCAACTCAGCAAATAGTCCCATGTTCGTCGATACCTGTGCTCTGTTGTATTGATCGAAGATCTGGTCGGGGATATTGTACATCTTCACCTTCTGAAAAGGAGCCCATGGTGACGATGTGGGAAGATCATAGTCGGACGAGAATCCTTCTACACAGGAGGGTCAGCCGGATCCCTGCCAGCGGTGCGACCACAGTGGTCAACTTACGAGACAGAGAGTTGTCCAAGTCTGGGTAACGAGATTCTTGGGCAAGGGTTTCATTAATAGTCCGCGCAGCACGCTGCTCCGTGCTCACTAGGCTCTGCTTGGGCTTTGTTTGGACCGCAGTGAAGTTGGGAAGCTGAATGGGGGACGGCGGATCGGTTGGGGTTGCGGCTTGTTGGGGGTTCGATGCCGACGCCGTCGCGCCAGCATTGGGTGCTGGTGTTTGGTAGAATGCGCCAGGGAGTGGCCTCTGAGGGGTGAGGGTTGGTAGAGATGGGTATGACATGATGCCGGCAGTAGACGGCGCCCGTATGAGGCGGTTTGGGCTATGTATGGCGCTCTCCCCGGAAAGGTGGCTGGGAGATTCGGAGACAGCAGCGCAATGACGCGACGAAAGGAAGACTCGGTCAAGGAAAGCAAAAGAGGTCGTGGAGAGATGGTAGAGAGGGATGTTGCGATAAAAAGAAAAGGAACACCAATGGGGGAGCGCAGGGAGTGGTGTTCCGCCACGAGGATGGTGTGTTTAACCGGGTCGAAGAACAGGCATGAAGCTGTGGATTGAGCATGAGCAGGATGAGAAACAAAAATGTGCACGGGCCCCGGGCGGAGGGCGGACGGAGAGCTTCTCTTCCGCCTTGGAAAGATTATTATCAGGCTTGGATTTTCTACGGGTCCGACAGCGTCATTAGTTCCACTCTACTAGAACAACAAAAAATCAATTCGCATCTGCATTCGCATTCTATTACTTCCTCCCTAGTCTGTCGTTGCGTAATTCCGAACATGTTCCCAGCTCTGCGATCCACCTCGTCCCGTCTGGGTTTGCGCCTGGTGCGCTGGAACTCGACCGACAGCCCGATCTTGCCGCCTTTGATGACCAAGCTCAGAACTGACCTCAAGACGGCTATGAGAGCCAAGGATACTCCTCGGTTTGTCTAATACGACCTACGGATTGAGACAAGACTTGGTTGATTACGCGGACTAACGCGCGCTTCTCAGGCTGAACGTCGTTCGGGCTCTGATCTCCGAAACCAACAACGCCGCGAAGACCTCCTCTCCCATTCAAACCGATATCCAGCTCCTGTCTCTGATTCGGAAACGTATTGCTGCCTCCAAGGATGCCATTGAGGAGTTCAAGGTTGAGAACCGCCCAGAGCTTCAAGAGCTTGAGGAGAAGCAGGTGACAGTCTTGGAGGAATACGGTGCCCAGGTGGAAACCATGAGCGCGGACGACATCAAGCAAGTTGTCTCCCAGACGCTCTCCAGCATGAAGGAGGCTGGCAAGAAGGTCGAAATCGGCCTTGTTCTCAAGTCTCTCTTCGCTGCCGGTGGTGCGCTGGCGGACAAGCCGGCTGACAAGTCTGAAACTGCAAGAATTGTCAAGGACGCTGTCACTGCCTTCAAGAAGAACTAATGCTGGCATGTATTTTACCTACCTGTACGATCACAAATAATACCGGGGATACGATAATACTGACGTTAATACACCGAAAGAAAGGTGGGGGAGAAATGTCGTTTCTGGCAATATATGTATCAACAATAGGTATGTTAATAAGTGAAGATTTACGGCGAGTCTAGAATGCGGTGTTCTGAAAACTCGAGATGATAGAGTGCAGAGAATTCCGCAGATGATTAAGTGTTAGCATTGAAAAGGCCCATGCATATGCGCGGCGGCCGTGTAATATTCCAAGAAGTCCTTCAGCGCCATTCCCTATGATCATTTGTGTCCATGATGCCCTGAGTCCCCTGCTATTACCTAGTAAGTCAATTCGAACTCCAGATTCCATCTTGATAACCTTGCCGTTGTACCGTCCGTCCGAAAAAGAATCATGTCGATGTCATTGTAGTTTACGAGCAGAAAACGGTGATTCCACCTATGGCAGTCATAATAACACCAAGCCACAGCAAGCGATCGGGATCGATGACCTTCTCCTTCGACACAAGGCCCTCCAAGCTGAAGTATGACTTGGTGTCTTCGCTCATTTGGCGTTTTTGCTTCTTAGCCTTTGAAGTGATCGGATTCAGGACGCCTGTAGGTAGGATTTGCGGTGGCCTGTACACGAGGTACATGGGATGCATGGGCGATCCGTCATGAGCGTACAGGTCCAGGCGTGGGATATCATGATATGGGTCTACCGAGATAGTAAAGGACTGCAGCTTTTAGCTAACTTGCCTTGAATGTATCGACCAGGGAAACATACCTTGAACTCCTCGGTCTGGTTATATCTCGTGTAGGACGTCAAAGGTGTGGCACATGGATCTGATACCAGCTGGCGCCCATCAACCGCAATCGGGGTTAACACCAGCGAACCATCGCTCTGCGCAGTGTATGTACCGTGCTGCCATTGCATTAAACCCTTTGGGCAAGCTGGATCTTGGGCTGTTGTATTGTTTACACGTCAGATTGCGACTCTAACAAAGCAGAGAGTGAGCAGGCACTGACGATTGGCTATTGCGCGGTAGTAAGCCTCTTCATAGAATCCATCCTCGGTGAACGAGTATGAGATGCCGGTCAGGTTTGGCTCCAGAAATCTGTCGTTGATTGGATCATAGAATCCCTAGAGACAAGGCCGGGTGTTAGCCAGTTTGGCGATTCTGATGCGTCGACTGAGATCCCTAGTAAACAATGGTTTGGATAGAACGAGAGGAGTACAGCATACCGGACCTGTCACAACCTTACGGGACTTTGTCGTCCAGGTCCCTACTAGATCAGATACACTGGCCGCACTGGCAGCCGTCAGGAGGAGGCTGCAAAGAAAGTAGCCCGCAATCATCGCGAGTTTTGTCACACAGGAAAGATGAAGGCAAAGAAGAGAGGTGTTAGATAGTGGAAGAATGCCTGCCTGCCTGCCTGCCGCCAAAGGGCGCAGGCGACCCTTGAACGGGGGGCGGATGCGGTACAGTCAGGACCTTAGGTATGTGCAACAACCAGGGCCCTGCCGATCAACAACCATGCACATCATGGCAACATGCCAAGCCACGCGGTTCCAGTCATTGCGATATCTCAGACACTGCTCCAGACAATAAGCGGAACTTCCTATATTCATCATCCTATCTCAATTACAATCCACTGGTAATCCGCCCACAACTATTTCCTGTCAATATTTTGTCCCTATCCCTCAATCGCAAGGATGATGGCTGGTCTACAGGCGGCGAAGAAGGATCTCCGGCGGAGAATGCGGGATGCGCTGCACAAGATCCCCGCCGACTCCATCACAAATCAATGTCAGCTCAGCCTCATGACCTTCACACTCGGTCTATGCGAACGCTGACCTCTACCAGCCAGAGTCGCCGCCAACAGGCTGTTTGCTCTCCAGGAATACCAGGATGCAAGGAGGATAGGGGTTTATCTCTCCATGCCGGCAGGGGAATTATCCACCACGGCCATCGTTCGGGATGCTCTGGCAAGTGGTAAGGAGGTCTTCGTGCCCTACATACACAAGCTAGAGTTATCGGAACAGTCGAGGACCTCCGTTATGGACATGCTCAAGCTAGAGTCGATTGAAGAATTCGAGGCTCTCCAGCCCGACAAATGGGGGATTCCGTCGCTGTCCGAGGTCCAAGTACTCAGGAAGATGAATTGCTTTGGGGGCAAAGGAGTCTCGCCCCAGCCAGAAGACGCTACAAAAGGACCTTACGGGCTCGACTTGGTTGTGATGCCAGGAATGGCATTTGATGAAGGGCTCAGGAGATTAGGGCATGGTAAAGGCTACTATGATCATTTTCTGACAAGGTATTCAAGAGAGGGGGCTGCAGGTAAGTCAACAAAGCCGAAGTTGCCCTTCCTTGGTAAGGAACAAGCACCCTGACACCAACGCAACCAACCATGAAATAGCCTGTTACTAAGTCTCGCGCAGTTGCCCTATCTCTCAAGGAGCAAATGCTTCCCCCGACCGAAGAGATACCGGTAGCGGATCATGACTGGCCTGTAGACATGCTCATCGTCGGTGATGACCGGTCTCTGGTGCGCCAACACTGATTTTCCGGGAAAGCGAGTCATATCGATCCATAGGTTCGTCTATTTTGCTAGAAGTGCAATATTTGTTTCCCAGCGACATCCGTGAAAAGCGAAAGGTAAAGAAGTGCAAACAAAGTCGTATAACGGCACGAGATCGGTTAAAAAAAAAACAAAATTCCCTTTTCCCTTCAATCAATCCCTTAACGCCCCGATAAGATCACTGGACGGCCTGGATGAGGGAGACGTTGTCGCCCTTGAGGAGGATTTGGCCTGTTGTAAAGTGGAACAACAGTCAGCAACTTTCCGTAACACACAAGCAGTTTGATCTTGCAATACGACTTCACATACCGAGCGGCCTCCGCTTCTCTTCCTCGGTCTTGGTAGCCATCCGAACCTCCACTGCGTCGTCAACGACCAGGTTCATGAACTCGTCGAAACCCTGTGCCGAAATTGTTAGCCGAGCGATCACAGCCACCAGAGAACACGGGGCCAATTACCCGGATCTTTCCTTCTATCCGGAAAGCCAGCTGCTCGTAAAGCCAGATAGACACTGTCGACCGTTGCTGAAGAAGCTTGAAGATGAAATGAATAGGCGCAAGCAGCGTCTTGCGAGCAGCTCCACCGCCTCCACGGCCGGTCATGGTGGGCAAACGAGATGCGCAAATGAAGGGAGGGGCTATGTAAAGTGTAAAAGAGAGCGCAAGGATACCAAGATCCTAAAAACTGCAGTTGTAAATAATGACGCGTTGATGGAGTTGCGCGGGGATCGGGGAGAGAGAATTGAAGGAAGAGCTCCGTAAGTTCAGGACGGTCGGACTCGGGGAAGTTCGACGGAGGGAGAGGGAGGCTCACACAGCTTTTCCGTTTGGGTCGATCGTCAGTGACCACTCACTACATCCCACCTCCACCACCACTAACTTACTACTAAGTCAATCTTCCCCTCCCTTCCTCTTCACTTTCCCCCCTCCTTCAAATCTTCCGCCATTTTAGTTGAGGATTTCTGCGCTTGTCTCTCATCTCTGAATTCTCTCTTTTAATGTTATTTAATGAGTGTATATGATCGCACTGCATAGGTGTTAAGCCTTCCGGCCTGGCTGAACCCCTCTTTCTCCCAACTCCATTACACCAACTTCCTCCCCCTCTCTAGAACATCCCAAACCCCCGAGTTGACAAACGATGACGAGCAAGGAGGGGGCTACAGGGCAGGCCTTTGGCCCGGTCCTGGCCGCGGTCGCTACCATGCAAGGAAATGTGTCGCGCGCCGAAAAAACGCATGCCCATGAATTCTTAGAGAAATTTCAGAAATCGGTAGGTTATCCTACCCCTCATTCCGCCACCTTGAATCAAGTTGATGCCGCCCATGATTCCGATGCTGACCATTTCTGGGCTTGTGTCTCTAGGTCGAAGCTTGGACTATCACCCATGAAATGTTACAATCTCCGGATGTTCCTGTCGAAGCCAAGTTGTTCGCAGCGACGACGTTGAAAGGAAAGGTGAATTGGTACTCCGACCTGGGTCCAGCCATTCCTGCCTGCTGACCCCAACAAGATCATCTTCGATCTCGATCAGTTGCCGACCGAATCTGTAGTCGCGCTCAGAGACTCTATCCTGAACCTGCTTGTGGGTTTCGCCGCGGGTCCTCGGCCAATCCAAACACAGCTATGCGTATGCTTGGCCAGTCTGGCTATTCAGATGCTTGCATGGAAGGACGTGCTCCCTACCGTGGGCGCTGCACTGGGAAGTAGCGCTGGAGATTGCGTGCTGGAGTTCCTAAAGATTCTCCCGGAAGAAGTAACGGAAGGCCGCAAGATCAATCTGAGTGTATGTTTGGCACGAGAAACTCCCTTTCAGACTGTTACTCTGCGATCGCGTATCCCCCTGACCCTAACACCCTGTCATTACCTAGGAAGATGATCTCACCATGCGGACAAAAGAACTCCTGGAAGATAATGCTGAGCAGGTGATGCACCTATTGATTCAATACGCTCAATCATCACGTATGTACAATATCACCCTGATATGTTCATTTCTACATTGCTGACCACAACCGCTTTTGTCATCACACAGCGACTGCCTCTACTAACCCGCGCCTCTTGGATTGTATCACTTCATGGATGCGCGAGATTCCGGCCGCCAAGATTGTGGAGTCGCCTTTGATGGACGTCATTTTGAAGGGACTTGATGACGACAGATCTTTCGAGGCTGCCGTAGACAGCATGTGCACACTGTATCGAGATACCCGTGAAGTCGACGATTCGCTTGCCATTATCCAAGCCTTGTATCCGCGCATAATTTCACTTCGCCCCAAAATCGCCGAGTTTGCCGAATCCGAGGATACCGATGCCTACAAAGGCATCACGAGACTTTTTGCAGAAGCCGGTGAAGCGTGGGTTGTGTTGATCGCACGTCTACCATCCGACTTCCGTGGTCTGGTCGAGGCAGTTTTGGAGTGTTGCGCTCGGGATTGGGAACGAGACGCAATTTCGCTGACCTTCATTTTCTGGTACGAACTGAAGCAGTACGTGACGCTGGATCGATACGCAGACGCCCGAGTGAATTTGAGCGACGTCTTCTCGCAGTTGGTGGATATCATGGTCAAGCACCTCGAATATCCTGGGCCCGAAGAAGGCGAGACGGATTTGTTTGGAGGTGATCGCGAGCAGGAGGAGAAATTCCGGCACTTCCGCCACTCAATGGGAGATGTACTCAAGGATTGCTGCGCTGTCATCGGGGTCACCGAGTGCTTGACTAAAGCATACCAGTTGATTCAGCAGTGGGTCTCCAAGTATGCGTCGCAGTCCAGTGATGAGCACGTCCCACACTGGCAAGAGCTTGAGGCACCACTGTTCAGTTTGAGGGCCATGGGACGCATGGTGGATCCTGAGGAAAGCGTCGTCCTTACTCAGGTTATTCCATTGATCGTGCAGATTCCCAACCAAGAGAAGGTGCGATTCCAGGCTATCATGGCACTTGCACGTTACACGGAGTGGACGGCACAGCACCCGGAGACTTTGGAGGCCCAACTAAACTACGTCATCTCTGGGTTCCAGCATAGCTCTCCCGAAGTGGTCCAGGCTGCGGCTTTGGCCTTCAAGTACCTGGGAACAGACTGTCAAAAGCTGCTTGGGGGTCACATTGCCCAGCTCCACACGTTCTATGAGTCCGTGATTGACAAGCTGAAGCCTGCGAGTCAAGAGGAGGTAACCGAGGGCGTGGCAGCAGTGGTTGCAGTCCAACCTCTGGAGAAGATCTATGAAACCTTGAAATTGTTCTGTGACCCTATCATGGCTCGCATCATGAACCTAGCGAATAACGCTCAAGATGAAGAAAGCCAACGGGCTGTTGCTGGTAGGACCGATGGCATACATTCATTGAGGATGACGCGCTGACTATATTATAGATCACATTGGGCTGATTACCATTTTCGTCATGGTCGTGAACCCATATGTCTCTCCCCGTGAAGAGAACCCCGCCGTCAAGTACTGTGGTGAGATCTTGCCCATCATGAGCACGATTGCGCTGAACTTCACATCATCCACACCAATCCTCGAACGAGTTTGCCGTTGCTGGCGCAATATGATCATCTCCTACCGAACTGCAATCGCTCCTCTACTGCCAACTTTGGCCCAGAGTCTTGCTAGTGGCTTCCAGGCGTCGCGTGAAGGATGTTTCTTGTGGGCCACTGATGCCGTCGTCCGCGAGTTCTCGGAGGGTGCTGAGTTTGTGGATGCGAACACAAGCCAGGCTGTCTTCCAGTTCTACGAACAGCAAGCAATTGCATTCTTGCGCATCCTCAATGATTTGCCTCCAGAGAACCTACCTGATGGTACGTGTCCATTATCATTAAGTGTCATTCGTGCGGCCTAGCTAATTAATCGCAACTAGTCATCGAGGATTTTTACCGTCTTTCGTCGGATGCGATCCGCTTCTATCCCAAGGAATGCATAACATCTGAGCTTTCGGTTCCCATTTTCTCGGCGGCCCTAAGCGCCCTCACCCTTCAGCAGATTGACCCTCTGATTGCCACTCTTCATTATTATCATGATCTGTTTAGCTTTGCATTCGAAAAGCCAGCGGTTTCCGAGTTCACCACGTCTGATGGCAATGCATATTCGACGCCCGTCGAAGTTCGTGAGGCAGTCAAGCGGCTTATCGCATCCCAGGGTCAACTGCTTGTCCAGCGGATCCTTACAGGCATGATGTTCACCTTCCCTGGAGAGTGCTTCCCAGATGCCTCCGGCGTTCTGATGTCCATGTTCGAATTGATGCCTGAAGATGCGGGAACCTGGTTGCAGTCCACTTTGCAAATGCTTCCTGCGGGTACGATGAAGCAGGGCGAGGCTGAGCGTCTATTGAAGGGGCTGTTTGACAAGATCCAGTCTGGTGAGACCCGGAAGATTCGGGTCTTGCTTCAAGGTAAGATCAAATTTACCAGTGGGTGATCGAGTCCCATTAGTTGACAAGTACAGACTTCACCAATTCTTATCGCCGCCGAAATGTGGCTCCCAGAGACGGTCTGGGCCGACTTGAGGCCACCCGATTCAGGTTCAGTGGATAGATGTTCAAATTGGAGGAGCCACGGGACTGAGCAAGTCAGGTCACAGCACCGCTAAGGATTTTGGGAGTGGTGCCCATCACCCACCGACGCTCGGCCTCTGGGTCGGGGCGGACATTGACACGAACACATTCCGCGTCCACGGCATCCATCTGAGAAGATTCAGAATGCATTTGTGCGTCGAGAATCCATTCAGACTGCCCATCATGTATTTTCTCACCCCAGCATCAGCATCGCCCATACACGGTTGCATCAGGTCGTTCTATAAGCATTCGCGGATGATTAGCGGCCACGACCCATCCGGCGGGGGGCAGCAAGCGGACAAAACAGCTTGCACGGTTACCCACTTTGTAAAAACGTGACACCATTAGTATTATAGCGTAGGAAACTTAGATATATTATAAGAACAATGGTACGCCCGTTACTTATAGCAGACCACGAAATCGACATAAAGTCTGGACATTGCCTGGCACGGGTCACTGTCTGACCTACATACTGTATGGTGCAATGAGTACGATGGTATTGGTGATTGCGGCCATATCTCAACTGAAAATCTAGCAGAGTCTAGCGGACTCACATTAGTGACATTCTTATACATGGGTCTGGAACGCAGTTTGTTTTGATGAATGTTGCTTCGTCGACACTGTGGAGGCATACCAAGTGGAATTAAGGAGATTGTGGAGGCCGGAATATTTGTACCTTCATTGACTGCTATCGCCGGGGAACAATTTTTTACTGCAAATACATAAGAAGATGCTCAAAGGCGATATAGACTTTATAAGGGTTAGCAATTTCGAGAACAGGTTGTGTAGTGTAGTGGTTATCACTTTGGATTTTGATACCAAACAAGTTCCAATAACCCCGGTTCGAACCCGGGCACGACCTTTCTTTTGTTGTTTTTTTCCCCCGCCAGTGCAGGCTGATATAGGAGAAAGCTCATCTCGCTTTCGACATAATAGTATACAAAGGATGCTTGAAGAGGGATCTGATATATTTTTTAACCGCCTTGTAATGGTTAAAAGATTATTCAGATTGGGCTCCACGTAGGTGTATATATGTAAGCTCACTGCGTCATTTACTAGCTAGTAGACATTGCTACAGTTTTACTCCTGGTCTATGCTTCGAACTTTACTACTCATTCGCTCAATGACAGATTCCTAAGTGTTGTTGAGACAACTTGTTGCTTATGTGCGATTGTTCTTCCTGAGTCTCTTGTATTGTTGTAGCTTTTGCAGCACAATATGTTCCCAGCTGTGATGTTTATATGTATATGCATCTCGCGTGTAATGAACATTCATAGTGTAGTTTGATGAGATCATCTAACAAGTATTTGAATGTTCTAGTGTTATAGCCGGGTTCCATGACTCTTCGGTGGAGGTGTACGGTATGCATTGTCAACCTTGAACAAGGATTAAGGTTGCGTGTAAAGCATTCCATCCCTCCATCGAATCCGTTCCGCCCTCCGATCGGGATCTGCCCCACCTTCGCAACAGCACGCGGTCTCTCCAACGACCCCGGAGTCTCAGGGTCCATCTAAGATCCCCTCATTGCTCATCTTTCAGATGTATCAGCCCTAGACTCCCACTTCTAATACAATCGTTTGATCCCAGGCGGCTGTCGATTCCGAAGACTGCGCTCACTCGGTGGAATCGGGAGCTGCGCTAAGTCGTGAGTTTCTTCGGAACCTCCCCGGCCATCTTCCCCTCTTCCGTCTCCAATTCCTGATCTTTCCCCAACAGCCTACAATCTGTCGTACGATAAACCTATCCTCGCGCGCGCTGCGCATTCTTTCGGCACCTACAGAGACCCGATACCGCCATTATACTCGGATACTTAGCTTCACATTCTTTCCCATAGATCGAAACCGTCCTCGACATCTGCCCGAAGCTGATCCGTCCCGCCCGCCGAGATTTCGGTCCCCACGGGGTCGCGCGAATCTACAATTGTACCTATCGCTCACGACCAACACACGCTCCCATTGGATTCTTCTCCATTCACTCTAGCTTCCTATGGCTGATCTCGCTACACCCCGAATCTGAGCTCGAGTTCTTGCGGGTCATGTCCGCCCACCGACAAGGCACTAATGATCGAATCTTTCCTTTGCCATATCCTTGCGCATGATGACTTCAGCTATCATTGCAGTAGCTCCCCCGGAACAGGGACTCCAAAGCTCCCGCGAGGAAACACATATGTCGACCGAAAACGATGCGGCAGATGCGGCGCTGGATGGCTCCTCACGGAAGAGGAAGAGAACTCGGAAAGTTCAGACGGATCGCAAATTTGAATGTACCTTTGATGGGTGTGGGAAGAGTTATTCGCGCGCAGAACACCTGTACCGTCATCAGCTGAATCGTTCGTTTCCCCACCTAAAAGGATTACTCAAAGGAGCGTAAGCTGACTAGCGATCAACCTAGATACCCCAAAACAGATCTACCGATGTGATTTTCCCGACTGCTACCGATCTTTTGTCCGACAGGACCTGTGCCTGCGCCATCGTGAACGACACACGACGCAAGGGTCTCAACTGCAGAAGCGGGACAGTTTCGCGCAGGCTACCGTAAATAATGCACCGACTGTATCAACTGAGCAGAACAAGCCGCCCGTGCTTAAGAAAACCCACAGCGAATCCCCGACTGGGGTCCCAATCTCTTCTCCCACACACAAATCAACCCAGGCGTCAGTTGAGGGACGGGTAGATTCCATCACCATCACCAATATCGACGTAAAATCCGCTGCGGTTCCCTCTCGGACAGGGCATTCGCCTCAGGCATACAAATATCCACCACTGAGTTCACAGCCGGGTGTTGAGCTATCAGATCCCACCTTTTCTCGCTCTGTTAGTCTGAGCAACCGAACCACCAGCTCCCCGGCGGGCCAGTCAGCCAGTACTTTCAGCCCCTCGGATTACCATACGCACCGGAGTCATCCATCGACTAGCATGTCTCTACATTCGGGCGAAACAGGTCAACAGAACCGAGGACGTCATTCTGTAAATGAAACGACAATCATATCTAGCTATATGGATGGGCAGTCGCTGGCAAATCCGGCACCATATGCACCGATGCCTGGGGATGGATACGCGGGTATCTTGGCGCCAGCAGTGACAACTTCAGCGCCGGCGACATTGGACACCGTGAGTACTTTTGATGCCTTGGACACTGTTCCCGGTATGATGGCTCCGGGGTCAACGGGGGCAGACCCTGGTTTTGACGCTCTGGCCTCCTGTGTCTACCCGATTTTTGGCGGAGAGACGCACAACCGGTCTCCCTTCGCAATGCCCGAGGATTTCACAGCGTGGCTGTTCAATGACCCTCTTCCCAGCTCGTCCTCGATGGGCTACCCATCTGCAACCAACATGATCCCGAACTACCTCAATGCGATCCAGCTGCAGAACCAGTTTTTGCTGGGCGATCCTGGATACGGGAGTTTCATGAACGGAGTAATTCCGCACGATCCGATGAGCGTGACTAGTATCCTGGACGCCGGGTCTTCACGAATGAGCCTCTCAAATGAAAAGAGACAGGAGCTTCTTGCGCTTATGGGTTCACGTTTTAATGAAGCAGCATACTCAGCAGTTGCAAAACGGAAGGATGCTTTGATGGAAGGTGATATGAATGACGACCGCCATGTCCTAGGACCGCGCATGATGGAGGCCTATATCGCATCGTACTGGCATCATTTCCACCCTCAATTACCCATCTTGCATCGTCCGTCATTTGTCTTGAACAAAGCCCCAAACCTGCTTCTGCTGGCTGTCATAGCTATTGGAGCGTCTACCCTGGACAAGATGTATGGATCAGACGTCACTGAGACCGCAGCTGAGCTGGCGAACTTTATTGCATGGCATTTACGTTGGGAGTTGTTCATGGATGCCGACTTTCGGCCTCCAGCCAAGCTGTGGGTCTTCCAGGCACTACTCCTCCTCGAAGTGTACGAGAAGATGTACTCCACCCGTGCACTGCATGAGCGAGCGCATATACATCATGATACTACCCTTACGTTAATGCGGCGTGGCAGTTCGTTGATTGGCCGCTCTGCACTAGATTCCCCCGCGAGCCTTAGAGACGATCGACAAAGTCGCTCAGTAACCGGGTCGACGTTGACTCCCGATTTCGTGGCGGAAGAGTCATGGACTCACTGGATCAAAGCCGAGGCTACAAGGCGGGTAGCATTTGCAGCCTTTGTGTTAGACTCTACGCATGCGACCATGTTTGGACACTCAGCCAAGATGGTGGCCCACGAGCTGCGTCTGCCTCTTCCGTGCGATGGAGCGCTATGGTCTGCAACCAATGCCTCTGAAGTGGCTCGAGTGCAATCCAGTCTACATGCGAATGGAGTCAAACCTCTCATGTTTTTGGATGGTCTTAAAAGGACGCTCAATGGCCAGCCGGTCCGAACCAATGCATTTGGACGCACCATTCTTATGGCAGGCTTGCTGAGTGTCAGCTGGCACATGAACCAGCGTGATCTCCAGGTGAGTTCGCTGGGTGTGC
The DNA here is from genome assembly GCF_003184765.1 of Aspergillus aculeatinus CBS 121060. NCBI lineage: Eukaryota > Fungi > Ascomycota > Eurotiomycetes > Eurotiales > Aspergillaceae > Aspergillus > Aspergillus aculeatinus. The sequence continues at coordinate 188,491 of NW_020291484.1, forward strand.
TGCAGGCATTGGGTGGTCGCGATAAGTGGAGGTCCGCCTTACTGCGGGCTTTCGACAACTGGCGACGGGATTTCGACGAGGCTTTGGGAACGTCGGAGCCAGGATCGTTTACCGGGGGTTACCGAGCGCGACATCCTTGGGACGAAGCCAATGTATTCGAATCGCGCGATGTCTTGCATGGACTTGCACATATGGCCTCCCATGTCGACATTGTGGATTGCCAGGTTTTTGCCGGAGCTGGGCGGCTCATGGGGCGCGCCATCACCCGAAAGGACTACGACGGGGCGCGCGAAAAAATGAACCGATGGGCAACTAAGGCCACGGCCCGCGACGCCACATTCTACGCTCTGAGGTTTCTGTCTGAGTGTCTGTTGGACGAGGAGCGGGTGCTCGATAATGATGAAGCCTACTCGGGACGGGATGACTACCTGCTCAACCGACCATGGGTCCTTTATGTTGCTGCTCTCGTGGTCTGGTGCTACGGGTACGCTCTCGAAGGCCCGCTCAATCACCCCGTCAAATTGGTTCGACCTGCAGAGCAGCGACATGACATGCAGCAGTTCTTGCGGCGGGTTGGCGGAGTTCGCGAACCCAGTGACCTTGAGGGGATGAAAGGATGCAATCAATGTATGGGGTTGCTGATGGTTCTCCGCAATGGGTTCACGAACACTCGCTGGGAGCTACTGACTGAGGCGGCCAATTTACTCAGCAGCTGTATCGACAAGCTGAATGGCGGCGCAGCCGCGTAATGTGGCCGACGTACTGGATTCTGGCAGTGCACATCACTGCAAGTCCCATTTAGTCGGCAGGCTTTTATTTAATCTTCTTGTATATCTAATTCGCTTATCGCAAGCTTTGCCAGAGATGAAAGTTGAAGCCAGCTACTTTTTTTTGTGGTAGTCAAGCTAGGCTTCGAAGGGCGTTTGTGACCATGATGTGACCAGGAATGTTTCATGAGGGAGAGGCCATGGCAAGGAGGTTTTTATGAGCTATTCAGTTCTTTAATCCAGTAGAACCGACCAAGGTTGGCGTTTCTATAGATCTGAACCCAGTACTGCGCGTATTGGAGCCTGAGGTGTCCGGTTACCACAACAACAAGCGCGGGGCGGGCGTCATTGCTTGTTTCGCTCCCTTCTTTGAGTCTTTCCTCCTCCTCCTCCACCGCCTCACCTCCTTTCCTCTTCCTCCCCTCCCCTCCTTCATTCCAGTCAATCGAATATCTTTTGGTGTTTACCCCCCCCACCCCCCAGGTGAACGTGCTGATTAATTTCTTCGTGCCAATTCATCGCCTTGTCACCTTCGCTTATACAGGAAGAACATTCCGTTTGTGGAATCAACAGAACAACAACCATGGTACGTGGCTGGATCTCATTGCTTATGGAGCCATGGCCTGCATTGGGGTTCCTGGCGGGCGGATGAGGAAATGCCCGGGCGACGACACCTTACGTCTTATTGCAGCGCGTCCGCTATCATTAAGACCAGGGATTGATTACTCAATTGATTGTTGTTGACCCTCTGGTGTTGAATCTACGAGAGAGTTGTTTGGAACCATGGTGGAATCCCGGCCCTCTCGTCTGCCCGTCCAATCCCTTCCGCCCCTCGTTTCCGCGGATCGCAGCCTTGCGTCGCTGGTTGCTCGTCACCTCAGCGGCACGATCTGAATCTCTCTCTTCTCTTCTTCATCCCCATCGCTTCCATTCCTTCTCTGCCGTTTCTATCTATCTATCTTTTATCGCATCGCATCTGAAGATGGCACACTCACCTCATTCTCACCACGATCAACAGGCCTCGACCAACTACAAGGAAGCTTTCTCGCTGTTCGACAAGCGCGGTACCGGCAAGGTCGCCATCGAGTCGCTGGGCGATCTCCTCCGTGCCTGCGGGCAGAACCCCACGTTGGCGGAAATTGCGGATCTGGAGAAGAGCGTGGGCGGAGACTGTATGCGCGCGCCCTTGATTCTGGAATTCCTATAAAAGAGGATTGTTGCTGACTGACGATGATCTAGTTGACTTCGAGTCGTTCTTGAAGGTCCTCAACCGCCCCGGAGGATTCCGCGATCCCGGCGAGCCCGAGGAATACACCCGTGGATTCCAAGTGTTTGATAAGGACTTGACTGGATTTATTGGAGTGGGCCAACTGCGCTACAGTATGTTCACGCTCGCTGGGCGATGAGAATAGGGGGATCTGCGATATTGACGATGGCTATAGTCCTTACGAACCTGGGCGAGAAGATGTCCGACGAGGAAGTCGATGAGTTGCTGAAGGCCGTTGACACTAGCTCCGGCGAGATCAACTATACCGGTACGTTTGACAACATCCCCACATCGATCGCGGGGAATTCAGCAAGACTGATATCGAGTTCTGCAGATCTCGTCCGCACCATCCTTGCCAACTGAACGACATACGATACCCTTTCCCTGACGCTTCGTGACGAAATGCCTCCTTTCTTCTTCCCTGCGCGATCCCTGTTGCCGGAGTTGTCGGCTTGAGATTAGATTAGTTCATCTGTTATAAAGTTTATTCCGCTTGTAGTGTATATGGAGCTGGCGTATGCCATTCAGCAAATTTGGAAATGCAAGACAGAACCTTGAGTCTATGTTGAATTACCAGCATCTTCCGATCTCTGAGCTGTAGACAGTTCAAAAAAGGGTAACTTGTACTTCGTAAAACAGTAGGACCAGCATACCCCAGGGCAAATCACGAACTCTCCATCCACCCAGCCCACTCCCGATCCATTGCCCCCAATTTCTCAACATCATTCGCCTCCATGACCCCCGTCTCCATCAACGCCCCCGGCAGAAGATACACCACCTTCGCCCGTCGATTTCCATCATCTTCCTCATCTTCCCCTGCTGCCCTTTTGTTGATCTCCGTCGACGGAAAATGCACCGCATCCAAGAAATACCCCACCACGACGCGACACCGCCCGCACCGGAGCAGCAGGCGCTTCTCGAACCCATCCTCCCGCCTCACCAAGGTGGGTTTCCGGTCTGGGATGGTGGTGGAGAGGAGGATCGTGTAGTGGGGCTGTTTCGCCGCGGCGTTCTCGGCCTTGGGGTTGTTGTTTGTATCCAGCTCGTCATCCAGCTCGTCATCCTCCTCCTCCTCCTCCTCTGCGCGGGGCAGCGGCAGGATCAGCGCGGCATCCTGGGCTGGGGGTTTGCGGCGCGGGAGGGTCGTGATTGTGCGGGTTGTGGCGAGGAGGAGGTGGTTGCAGAAGCGGCAGTGGTTTGTGTGGATGGGGAGTCTTTGTTTTGGTGTCGGAGCGGGGTGGTGTGGTTCGTGGGGTTGTTGGGGTTGGGAGTCGGGGTGTGGGTGTGGGTGTGGGTGTGAAGACATTGTTCTGCGAGACGTTGTTGGCTTTGATTTCGGGTTGGGATTCGTATAAGTTGCTGGTATATTTGTTGTTGAGGATGGGATGGAATTTGTAGGTTATGTCGATCTTGTGGGTTGTGGGCGGTAAGCGTGGGTGTAGATGTAGGTGTGGGTGTAGTGGTTAGTGGTTTTCAGTCATGTTGTATGTACGCGCGGAAGCTGGACTGAGTTGGAGTTGCTTGGAGATGACGGAAATTGATTGAATTGGAAGATGCGCGGGTCCACACTTCACTTCACCCCCACAGGGGAGTGTGTGTGTGCCTGAGGACGCAATCTCTCTCGGGACTCGGAGCACCTGCGGCAGAGCTACGGAGTACCTAGGTAGGTTAAGCTTCTTGAGTATTTAGGGTAGGGCTTATCGATAAGGGAACCTTAGGTTGCTGTGGGCTGTCATCGGGGAGCGACGGAGGGAGGACCTGCATGCATTTGGGCTGTGTTGGGAAAGCTTATTCTTGTGGTTCTTATTGATTACTTTGGCTGATGTATGTAGACTTATGGGCTATTTACAACCATGCGGACTTTTGTAGATCAAGTATTCCGAGTTTGCACAATCTCAACACAATGCAGACTGGCAGGTGTAAGCGATCTCTCGGAGTGTAGATACATTGTCGCACCCGCGTTGACTGAGACACTCGCAAGTATAACATAAGAGTGAGGATATATACAAATAGATCAGGTAGGATCCCTTTTCCCCGCATTGGGATCAACGCCTCTCCTTGACTCTCCCGGTAGCCTTCCGATGATACCCCGTTGCACAGGGCTCCTGGCTGATGTCTCTGTCACAACACGGATGGATGAAAGCCTCCGGCCACTCCTCCTTGCACCATTCACCAGCAAAGCCTTCCCAATCATCCTGGAAATAATCGTTATCAATCTCATAAGGCACTTGAGGTGGTAATGTCAGTTACCTGCAGATATCAGTGGCTATATGTCAAGACTTACTCGGGTGAGAATGGCAGCTCGTGCTCGTATTCTTCGTCACGTCGAAGTCTTCGGTGCAATTCTGGCAGGTTGCGTAACGGAGCTTGAGCTTTTTGTTATCGTCCGAGACGGGGACAGAATCTTGAGATGCTCTCTTTCTCTTGCTCCCGGCTTCGAGGGGTCCATCGGCGCCATTTGTGCTCTTGACTGATACGACCTGATCTTCGGGTGCAAGAAGCCGAGAAGAGAGGTAGCTTCGCGCTTCCGGAATGTCTGCACAGAGGTCTTTCACGATGTTTTGCAGGATTTCTGGGGAAGTGGATGTGATGGCATGCTCAAGCCTTCCGTCAACTTTTGGGTTGGGAACTGGCATTTTGAGTGTTGAGATACGTGTGAGTGTCAAAAATAGCGAATGCTGATGTTTGTATCGTCGGTTGGGGGTTGAGGCGAGCCGAATTGAGGCGTTGTGATTGAGTTTGTGTTGTTGATATTGTGACAAGAGACGCGTCGCGCTAATTGTCGATGGCGTATCAATAAGTCCTCTTAAGGTGTGACAAAGCGCCAGGAGTGTGGAGAAAACGGCTCTCGCATCATCACGTGTGACCTGTCAAGTGTCATGGCTATCGATGGCCAATAGCTCCGAGCTTGCTGAATCGGATTACTTTTTCTTTGAACATCAACGCGCACATGCAGCCACTTGGCTTTGTGATTTGATGCTTATCACGTTCTAGACCAGTATATAGAAATCTCGATCAGTTAGTGTTGAAGATTCTATACGAATCAGCATATTAGTATCGAAGACGTCCCATGAGTTTCCGCCATGTGAGTAACCCACTGATATAACGTCGACGGCCTCTACTCGTGTAGGCCACACAAGTGTATTCAGGTGTTGTCATCGGGCTCGAAGTCTCGACTTGGAGTGGGGTTGTATCTGCTGTGCTACGACGTGCTGGAGGAGGTTGGGCTTCGACCGGTTGCAGGCAGGAGGCGAGATAAATCTTGAAATCGGGACCCTTTGCGCACAAATCTCTCAGGATGTTCTGAAGATCTTCTCGTGAGGCACAATCGATGGCGTCGTCGAGCTCATAGTCAGCGGGTGTGACATCCTCCTTTGTGAGCTCCCGATAAAACTTCTCGATGGCTGGTTCTTCGGTGGCGGGATTCTTGATGGTAGGTAATCCGAGGTTATACTTCTCGATGGGTATATGACTCGATGGCAGGATTTCTGGAGATATCTTTCTTGATTTGGGTTCGTATGGAACGAGATTTAAGTCGACCGGGCCGCAGACGCCCCTATCAGCTACCTCATTCCCCAGTAAGGCCTGCTGCACAGCCTCAAACAGCTCTGCAGGAGGATCGCTCACTGATGACGGGGGCGTATCTCCGTCGAAGTTCACTGGGATGAAAGTCAACACCGACTCGTCTTGCAGCAACTCAGGATCATCTCGCCCTGTGCGTAACCTGTGGTAATATCGTCGATTTGATTTCCTTTTTGCTTCGAGTCAAGCCTCCTCGGTGAAGTATTTGTTAGGTCTGCCCCTTCGATTACTCATTGTGCCGGGAAAGAAAGGTCTGATAGCAGATACATCAGTAACGAAGAAACCACCGAGCTTTTAAGAAACGGAGTGAGCTAGCCAGTCAATAGAGCCATCACGTGATTACGCGTTCAGGACGCGTCTTTTGAGGCTGATTGCACAAAGTGAGGAATATCAAGTTTATACTACCGGTTTTCTTTGATGCCAGTCACTCTATTTCAACCCCGGAGGATTCCACCTGTGGAGACCGGCAGTGGGTCGGGTGGTGCAAGGGGTGGAAAGCTGTGGCTTCGAAATGACATCCTAGATTAGATAATTTAGTTGAGTGGCTTCTCATCTTCACCATGGTTTCTACTCATGATTATATCATCATTTCGCGTATGTTAGACGATTGAACCATGAGTCGACCTGCTTCATCCATAGAGGCTCTTATGTTGATTAGTACTGAATGGTTCTTGAACCATGATTGCAATCGCAATACTCGTGGGAGTATTCTTCTGAACCAGCTCATAGTTCTTTCTCTACAGTATCCTTGGCGCATGAAGCCGCGCATCGATGTCCCATTTGTATATGACTTGGCTCGAGCTTCTGGCCGATTCCCTACCGGAAGATCAGAGATAGGGTTGGACGCCTTCCCGCTAATATGAAATTTGCAACTCGTGCTTGTATCGTTCGTCACCTCAAGCTCCTTTGTAAGAGTGCTATACTTAGCAAAACATAAGCCCAATTCTTCGTAGGACTTGTCAAAAGTGGTTCGGCTCTCTGTTGCTTGCTTCCAGGGGAAAGCGAGCTATCGATAAAAAGAGATATACATCGCAAAGGGGCCCGACGCGACTATGTCGCGCCATTAGATTTCACTAGACTTCTTGGAGACAGCCCCAAGGTATTGAGGAGGATGAAAATCATCCACTCTTCATGCAAATCATTGCGGACAAATGGTTTCCAGCAAATTATTCCGACCTGTGGAATCCTATTCGACAAGGCTGAAGGGTATTCCTGCCGCAACACTCGTGGATGAATCCCGCTGGATGTTCCTCGCGGTATTGATCACTATCGACGTGGTGAATCTCAGGCTCGTCAACATCAGCAAAGTAGATATCGTAGTCGGGCTCGCCACGTGGTTCTAACCCGCAGCAAAGAGGTGGATCGGTTAGCACAGCTGATAGCGACAAAACATAGATAACAGGGTATAATTATGTGTCGGAGTTTATCCTACCCTCATGCCAGCGACAGCTCTTGTTTGTATTCTCGGTCAAATCGTATTCCTCTTCGCAATGGATGCAGTACGCGTAGCGAGGCTTGAATCGTTTCTGGGGGTTATCGAGATCTGCGATCGAGGTAGAGCCTTCTCGCTTTCTCTTGTTATTGGCCCCAGAGATTTGCGATTGATTGCTGGAATTCTCATCATCGTCGTCGACATCCTCCTCATCGTCGTACTCGTCCTCGCTGTCATCACTTCGGATTGAGCGGTCGTCATCGCTGGTGGGGACAGGTATCTTGTCCTCCGGTACTAACAATTCGGAGGCAATGAGGCCCCTCGCCTCAGGAATGGCGGCACATATTCTAGTCAACACGCGCCGGAGATGTCCAGCGGAGGTTGTATTGATGGTGTACTGGAGCTGATTATCCATGTCGGGGTAAAGGATCGTCATGCTTGCGGTATGGGTAGAATGGTGTAGGTGGGCAACGTAGAATACTCGCTCATTGAAAATATTGAAGATGAGAATAAAATGAGACTTGTTGTGACTCGCATGAGTTTCTCCAGGTGCGACGCGAAGGGAACACGCTACGTAATGTCGCGGCGGGAAAGAGCAATGCCAAAAGACCGGGGTCACTATCGCTAGTCATGGCAGAAGTGACGGTACTATTAGCGAGGCTCGAAGGCGGGGAAGCCGCCAGCCTTCCAACAACCGACTTGGTCTGATCTGAGTCTTCTCTTTCTAGTCCTAGACACTTTCATGTACGAGTTATGGCAGCAACGATATTCAGATTTTGAAACTCGCACATATCTAAGAGAATCTGGAGCCGAGTTCCTCCACGGCACATTCATGTTGTCTTCAGATCTTCCTGGACAACCTCCGCTAGTCCGCTCAAGGTTGTCCCCTCGTTCAGAATACTGAGAAAAGAGATGTCTGTCTTGAACGTCTGGTAAAACCAGGTCCGAAACTCTGCTGCCAACATACTATCCATCCCAAACTTGGTTATAGGTGTCGTGATGTCGATCTTTTCAACTGGGACCAAGATCAACGACGAAAAGCGTTTGACGACAACACCAACTATGGCACTCAGAATATCTCCACCCGCTTCCATAGGCGCTGCTACAGCTTCAGGGAGACCGGACGCAATGACTGAGCCACCAGAGTTGCTTTGTCGGTTCAGAGCACTTGAGAGAAGCAAGGCGCGGGCATCGTTCAGTGTCGGATTTGTGCCTTCGAAACCCTTCTTTCTGAGCTCCTTTAACCCGAATGGCTCCAGGCCGGTGAGAATGTGGCTCTCAGCCAGCGGATCAGTCGCAATGGAATCTCTATCAGGCTGAGAGCTAAGGGCTATATCTATGATCTAGAGTAACTCCCTCTCATTGATGGCTTGGATACCTTTCCTCAGCAACAGGGCTTCAATTTCTTGGTTCTCATGAAGATAGCCGACCTCAGAAATCATACCCAGACCAACGGAGGTAGCAGGGAGCCCTTGGGAACGTCTGTAACGAGCAAAGATGTCAAGGAAGTAATTTGCAGAGCAATAATTGGACTCGGTTGCTGTTCCCACACTACCAGAGACGGACGAGGTCATGAGGAAGAAGTCAAGGCTCGAATCCTTGCCATTGATTGCATTGTGAAGGTTGAATGTTCCGATAAGCTTGGCATCAATGCCGTTGTGCCAGTATTCATTGGACATGGTGGTCCAGAGGGATTCCTATCTCGCTGTCAGTGTCTTTAGTGGCACGTCAAAGTACGAAAACGAACGCTAAGGCCCATTGCTGCTTGAACAACCCCCCCGATATCGCCGTCAATCGCCGCAACACACCGTTCAACGTCAGCATAATTGCACACGTCGCCGCGTATTACAATCACAGTCGCTCCGCAGCCACGCAGGTCCTCCACAAGATTACGCGCTGCTGGTTTATCACTCCCTGAGCGGCCAAGGAAGACGAACTTTTTTGCTCCTTGAGCAATCATCCACTTTGACATGCTTCTACCGAGTCCGCCAAGACAACCGATCATCAAATAGGTCTTCTGATCTGAGAAGTGTGTGTCGTAGGAATCCTGAGCAACTGTACACTTGATTGAATACGATTCAAAACATACCTTTTGGCTCAAGCCGATAGCTTTAACAGAAACTTCGACATGATTACCTGAGAGCTCGGTTTTCGCTCCGACATCCTCTTCGAATGCGAAAGTATCGAAGTTGCCAAGCTCTTGGATAGTAAGTCTTGCGGCCTTCGTGTCGTGAAGAGGTTTAAGCGTTAGAACTTCGTCCTGCTTCATCCGGAATGTCTGATTCAGGTGTTCGTCAGGCACGAATCGGCTAATATGAGCCATGCCATTTCTTTCCACATATTCGAAGTCGGGGTTCTCAAGTCGGTCAGCATCTTCGATTACAGCTATCAAATTGCGAGCCGTTTTCTTGCTCAAAGCCTCAAAATCACTGGCATGATACACAACGAACCGCAGAGATGGCTGCTCGAGCATGATTGCACGAGATAGACCCGAGACTAGAGCGTATTCTGGGTGGGTGCCATCCATTAAATCCGCTCCAGTGAGCCAGATCAGATTTGATGCGTTATCTGTCATAAGCTTAACCTTCGTCATTTTGGCAGCAGTCAAGGTCGAAAGGATAGGTTTGTGGAGCTCAATAGTGCTCACGACAGTTGGCCTGCTCTTGAACTCAGCGATTGAGAGTTGCCGAAGCGGCACTCTACGGATATCCCTTTTGAAATAAGCAGCCAGCATTGGGGCCATGAAGTCATTGAACGCTTGGTCCCCTTCTTGCTCAACGACAAGAATGCTCGTCATTTTAGGGTCCTTTTGATCACTGTTCTTCAAGCGTCGGAGTACCACTTTCTCGCCCGAGCCTACCACCGGGAATTCCAACACAGGAAGCTCGAGGTCGAGACGTGGCTTGTTGCTTCAGACCCTATCAGTCCGATGAGAATACCTCCATCCTTGAGTAGTCCCTGTATGAGAGATAGCTTCTCGATGCCATAAGCCATTCCGCTTTCTCCGCTTGGGAGAAGAATCACATCAAACATCTTGCCCGTTTGCGCCGTTGCTTTGTCGGACCTGTCTTCGACATCTTCAAACGACACAAGACGTTGGGCGAAAATTTCGCCATCTTCAGAGACATAGCCACGATAGTATGATGCACACCGTGAGAATGCAGTCTCAAACCGAAGCATGTCAAGGAGGTTCTTAGTAGCATCTGCTCCTGATCCTCCAAGTTCAAGGATGTCGAGAGTGGGATTCTTGTGTGCAACAAGGTCGACAACTGCAGTAAAGCTGACTAGATTGTTTGGCAATGAGTTTCGCCGTGTGGCATTGAATGACTTTACATATGTCGCAAGATGAGATGATTCTTGAATTTTCGAGATGTCAGGCTTCCACACGACACGGAGCATTGGATGACGCTCATCTTCATTCTGATCTGCAGCGGCGCCTTGGAATGTAATGAGCTTGACATCCTTCAACTGGGCACATACCTCGCCATTGCCGTCATGAAGTTCGGCATTGATTTGAATGACCCCCAGACCCAATGCCTCAGATTTGGCATCGATGATCTATTTTGAAACACCTGGTGGTTAATTTGGAGCTCTAAATCTTGCTTCTGTCACCGAAGTCGGGACTTTGCAGGGAAGATCTGTCAAAAGACCGGCGGAGCTTGCGATGAGACCGGTCTGGAATAAAGCATCGATGGTGATGGGGTGAACGATGTACTCAGACTCCACCTCTGTTCCGCGTATACTTCCAGTCTTGTACGGCACTGTGGCTTGAGCATAAGGAAGTTTTTTCCTGCGGTGTGTGGCCACACTTTCAATGGTTCTGAAAGAGTCACCAAAATTCAATCCAACTTTGACAAACCTATCGTACCAGTTTCGAACGGCAAGCTCTTCGAGTCCCAATCTCTCAACAGTGATTTCTTTTCTCAAAGCTTCGCAGTCTTTGTCAATTGACACCATACCAGTTGCATGGACCACAGCGCTGTTGCCGTTGTGCGAACTGATTTCAAATTGATGCCATCTATTGGAGCTTGTGGTTCGTGAGATTGATGCTCGGCGGATAGTGGTGAAAATCTCAACTCCAGGGTCATTTGTATCTGGAGAGAGCTCAAGAGCCTTTGTGATATGAAGATTACGGAATGTCACCGTTGGATTGTCTTTCTTCTCGATGGAAAGGACCTGGCTCGCAGCCTCGATACCCATCGAGAGGTAGGCAGCGCCGGGCAGCACAACCGCTTGGCCCAACTTGTGGCCTTCAACTCAAGGAATGTCGCGAATCCTGAGTTTGTTGCGCCATATTGTCGTGACTCCAGTGCCTCCTGGCATCGCTGCTCCAATCAGGTCGTGGTGTGGGTACTTGCGGGCTCGGAACTCGCGACTCTGCCTGCCCTGATACCACAGTTCGGTACCATCGTAAGTCCACCGGTACGGCGGGAGGTCAGCCATCACGGACCCTTGCCTTTCCAAGTCGATAATCATGTCAACTGTTTCCACATGGTTGACTTTGGAAAAGTCGATATCGTGTCCGTGAAGGAAAAGTTGTCCCATCTAGCTCAGCATGAAATCCACTGCATCTTTCCCTCTGGACAAGACGTTAGAGTACTGAACGTCAGCCTCACTGAGCCCAATTTTTGCTCTTGTTTGCTTTATAGGTAGTTCAAGTGCGGAGTGCGGTCCAATCTCAATCAGATGGTACTTTGAATGCTTCACTAGTCTTCCAAAGGCATCGCTGAATAAGGCTGGGCTCTCCAGATTTTCTCGCCAATAATTTGGGGAAATCGCACCGATGACTTCCTCGAGGTGAACAGAGGATACCCAGCGTGCATGATGAGTCGCTGTCACCGAGGTCAGTGCAGAGAGTCTTGCTTCCAGCAGCTCTTGATACTGTTTACCGATCAGAGTCATATGATGAGAATGGTAAGCACGCCCGTCAGTTTTGAGCTTTCTTGCAAAAAATTTCTAGACTGGAGTTCTGAGAATAGCAGGTCTATCCCAGTAGCGTCGCCACTGACAGTGACGGACTCGGGGCTATTCACGCATGCGACTTTGACCATCCTAGCGAGACCAAGCGCGTTTATCTCAGCCTTGGCAGATTCATTGTCCAGGCCTGCAGCCATCATGCCTCCCGGAACGGGCTGGCTTGCAGTACTGATAACATAGCCCCGATAGTACGCGACGGTGATAGCTTGAGAGGCCGTCAAAAATCCGGCGGCATAAGCGGCCCCGATCTCCCCAGAGGAGTGGCCGATAACGCGCTCAGGCCTGATGCCACATTTATTCAAGAGATTCACGTATGCAATCTGTATCGCTGTGCATACTGGCTGTGATCGAGAAACATGGTTGATCTTTGCTGGGTCCGTAGACTCGGTCAGGACAGCTTCTAGGGTCCACGAGGGTGCTTCGGGAAGTGCCTGGAGTACGGCATCCAGATCCTGAATTGTGCTGCGAAACGAAGGAAACTCATTCAGAAGTTCCTTTCCCATCTGAGGCCATTGAGCTCCCTGGCCGGTAAACACGAAACCTATCGGCAGCACGGAGAAGGTTCCCATGGCTGTGGTCCGAAATCTCTCTGGCTGGAGGTCATCTTTCTGAGTGGTTTGACCAACAAGTGCGAAACCACGATCAGACAGTCTGGAGCGGCGCGTTCCCAAAGTGTGCGCAAGATCAACGAGATTAAAGATGTCTGGTGATGTAGCAAGTGCGGCCGCTTGCGCTTCGATAGCGGATGGATTGCTCGCGGAGAGCGGAATGAGGAATTTAGACCGGCTCAGGGATAGTGTCAAGGAGATCTCGTCGGAGGTAGTGACATACGTCTGAGGAGACTCCAGAATGGCACTGTCGAAAAATCAGCGTCGAAACTTTCTCAGTGCTTGTAGTGGCTGGCTTACTGGCTATTGGCACCTCCATAGCCGAAGGAATTCACACCTGCTCGTCGAAAGTGCTTTCCACCGACTGACTTAATTGGAAATCTCTGCTCCTTGGTGACAACTTGGATTCCCCATTCTTTTTCCTTACTCTTCGGGTTGAGCTTCTTCAATCCGATGGTTGGAGGAATGTGGCCTTTCTCCAGAACAATTGTGGTCTTGATAATGCTTGAGATTCCACTGGCAGCTTCACCGTGGCCAAGATTTGGCTTAATCTAGTGAGGCAAGGCCATCAGCTCCGGAAAGGCTTCTGGGAATTACAGACAAGAGCTTACTGATCCGATATACAATGGCGGTGCTTCGATTCGACCCGCCCCAAACACACGCGAGACCGCTTCTACTTCGATCGGGTCACCGACTGGAGTCCCTGTTCCATGACATTCAACATAGCCTGTCTGAGAGAAGTCATGCAATCCTGCCTTTGCGTATGCCTTCCGGATCACCGCTTCTTGACCGATGGCACTTGGCAGAGTGATTCCAGGTGTTTTGCCGTTGCTTTTTAAATGGCATGTCAGCAAGCTGCAAGCTCGTATTGCGCAAAGCACGGTACAGTACCTATTAACTGCGGTTCCTCGAATGACAGCACGAATCGGATCACCGTCTTCGATGGCCTTGCTTAGTTTCTTGATGAATAGAGCCCCAACAGCCTCTCCTCTCCCATATCCATCTGCAGATGCATCGAAGGTATGACATGTGCTGGTTGGAGACAAAACACCAGCTTTCATAGTCCCGATGTGCTGCTCTGGAGATTGAACGAGATTGGCAGCGGCCACAATCGCCGCATCACACTCGCCGGCGTCCAAGGCAGTACAGGCAAGATGGAGACTATACAAGGAGGACGAACATGCGGTATCCAGAACAAAGCTAAGTTAATCAGCACACATCTTTCCAGGCACAGAAAAGGAGCGCACCTTGGGCCCCGGAGATTGAAGGTATGGCTGATGCGGTTGGCGAGAATGGTCGTTCCCATTACGGTTGCGCTAAGTCTATGGAAATACTCGGAATCCCCGGCCTGCATTGTCCAAAAATCCATGGCAAAACTTCCGACATAGGTACCGATATTGGCCCCGGATACCTTCTCAAGAGGTACCCCAGCGCTTTCGAAAGCTTCGTACACCACTTCGAGCAACTTCCGCTGCTGAGGGTCCATGTACGTCGCCTCGAGGTTGTTAATCCCGAAGAAACTGTTCTCAAAATTGCGAATGTTCTCCTTGAGAAAGTATCCGCCTCGCATGTCAAGGCTGCCAGGTCTTTCAGACCCATTGGGATGATAGAACCCATCAATGTTGAATCTAGAAGGAGGGACATCACCTTGGCCAGACCCTTCGGCAACGAGTAGCTCCCATAATTCCTTTGGAGATCTCACACCCCCGGGCAGCCGGCAACCTAAACAGATGTCAATCGCTAATGCTCATCATGATCGGAGAGCCTCATACCAAGCCCGATAATAGCGATTGGCTCGTTCTCAAAGGGGCCGTCACTGACTCCATCGGGTGTTTGGAAGTCAGATACTGAAACGGTTGGAGAGAACTCGCTCATTGCTCCTTCCAGTTCGTTGAATGTTGGGCTCATGTCGTCGACTTGAGGCTCTAAAGGCTCATTCCTCTTTCGTGACCAAGATATAGCTGTTTCGAAGAACTCCTAATTTACCAGTGGCTGTTATATCTGGACTCTTTCTGCTCAGCCAGGAAGAAGGCTCTTTTATATGGAGCCTCGATTTTCTGTCTGAATTTCGAGGTCTCCTTGTCGGAGTTCGTAAGCTACAAAGAGTATCCGAGACAACACTCTGCATTCCACGATATAGTCCATCCTTGAGCATGACCCTCGAAGACTGACCAGGTCTATGTCAGACAATGATCCCAAGACACAGGTTACGCTACGCCAGCTCCGCTTCTCCTGCGGTCCGGACGCCTGACTGTCATTCACCCTCCATTCTTCAACAACATACCGATATACCGCTCACACATCCTTTCGTCACGTCGATCCTGAAAGGATAGAGCCTGAAGATTACCTGTACGCTGAGAAGAATGGGAGAAGATCAGGATGCACGATCCTTGAAGCATTTTCTGATTCGCCTATCGCTGGTCCTCCGATCTCACACTCGGAGTCATCAAAGCCCCATAGACTTTCAATGAGCAAGTTATCGACTATGGAGTGAATGGCTTCGAGGTGCAAGGTTCTGAAATCCAGACCAGTTTACTACGAGCTCACTCAAACATCAACAGCTGGCTCAAAGCATACCCTACGCTTCGAGGCGGAACAAGGCCTGCGGTTGTGGCACGTTGCAAACATGGCTGCTCCATGAGCATGGCGAACACATGGGATGAGTCTCATGTGGGCTGCATACAGTAGTGTGACTCGAGGCATTGCACGGTTATCTTGATTCTGCGATTGTCTTAGAAGGCTCTCCGAGTTTCAAATTTACCCGACGTTATTTTGCAGAACGATGGAACAAGGAAAAGCTTGATAACACCCAGTTGTTGGTCCTCTCCACGAACTGCAGGAGAGCTATTTCATTCATAGGTTTGTTTTGTTTTTTCTAGTTGACCCCGAATTTTACAGTCAGCCCCCATTTCTTTTCCTTCTATCTCTACCTCTCCCTTAAACCTTAAGTGACTTGATTGAAGCAAGTGCTCTACTCTGTACCTTCTCTTGACCTATTTATCCCAGAACCCATTAATCGAAACATTTCTTCACGGCTATCATCACCTCGAATGCTTTAATCGACAGTTGGCTGTTTCTTCGCAATGACTATCACGAGTATTTCTCTTCGGGACTACCTCACGGTGTCGAATTTCACATTCTATGGAGCTTCCTTCATCTTTGCCTGCTTGGCCTTCAACTACATCAGAGCCTGGTTCTTTCTCAGAAAATTCCAAGGTTCATGGCTTGCGTCTTTCTCGGAGCTATGGCTCGCCAAGACAGCGCTATCAGGTCGCTTTCACGAGATCCTTTTGGAAGCAAATAGGATACATGGTAAGCAATGACTCTCATGCCGAAATGATCTTCGATGCTGATGTGGGTAATGACCGCAGGACACTTGGTTCGAATTGGGCCGACCACACTGCTCACCGATGACCCGGACATCATTCGGCACATGAATAACGCCCGCAGTAAACATGCCAAAACCGACTGGTATACGTTCATGAGACTCAACCCGTACATCGACAATATTTTCTCCGAGCGAGACCTAGCCAAACACGATCAACTGCGAGCGACTATGGGACCAGCGGTAGTTGCTATCTGCCAAGGTGGTCGGATTGCAAATGCTGATCATGCATCTGTAGTATACCACAAAGAACAATGCCATCCTCGAACGCAAGATCGCAAGAAGTATCCAGACCTTTCTCCACTACATTGATGGGCGCATTGACCGCGGAAATGGAAACTGTACCATGGACTTTAGCAGGGCGTGCCAATTCTTTACCCTTGATGTCATTACCGATATGGCCTTCGGAGAGCCGTTTGGGTATCTCGCCACCGACCAAGACTTGCATGGCTACCATACCACTTTTGCTGCAGAGGCACCTATGATCTCGGTGATTAATTCCATGCCAACGTTGTGTCGTTTCATGAACCGTGACTTTGTCAAGAAGCTGTGGGGTCCAAGCACTAAAGATGAGAAGGGTATTGGGAAGCTTATGGCGTACGGAATTTTGCAAGACGCAAATTGAAGAACTCTGCTGATGCGAGATAGAATGGCCGAGGCAACGGTCAAGAAAAGAATTGAGTCGGGCAAGAACGAACAGGATATGCTTGGATCGTTCTTGAATCATGGCATGTCTGTCGCACAAGCCGAGGCTGAGATCTTGACCCAACTGTAAGTTCCCTTGCATTGCCTTTTCCCTAAACCTATACTGTATCTAAACTGCACAGTTCTGCCGGAACCGACTCCAACTCCGCGGCACTTCGAGGAACGCTGCTGCATATTTTCACTTCCCCACCTGCATACAACAAACTCCGCGCTGAGATCGACGAAGCAATCCGAAGCGGTAGGGTTTCCCCATAGGCAACCGCGGCAGAGGTGGCTGGGCTGCCGTACCTTGATGCCTGTATTCGCGAGGGGATGCGCATTTGGCCTCCTTTCGCAGGGCTCAACATCAAGCAAGTCAACAAGGATGGAGAGGTCATCAAAGGTAAGTTCTTTCCCGGCGGGACGGGCATCGCAACCTCTTTCTGGGGCTTCCAACGCAACCCTGTCTTTGGCGAGGATGTGGAAACCTTCCGACCGGAGCGTTGGCTTAAGGCCACCCCTGAAGAGAGGGCTCGGATGGAGAAGGTCAACGACCTTGTTTTTGGGTACGGGAGATGGCTGTGTCTGGGACGACAGATGGTAGTCATGGAAATGAAGCAGGTCATCGTCGAGGTACGTGTGCCGGCTTGGTCGCCTTCAGACCGGTTTAGAAGCTAAGCCTACGTGCTGACTATCCTCAGCTTTTGCGACACTTTGATTTTTCAATCTACAGTCCTACCTATCCTTGGACTGTGAAGAGCTATGTTTTCATGCTGATTCAGGACATGCAAGTGACCATTACGCGTCGTGTTTAGATGGTCGGTCATAGTTGATATGAGGTGTGATGGGGAAGAAGTCAGGTGGCACGGCAAGATCTTGAACAGCACATCTTTTTCTGGTTATGGTGAACAATAGCAATGGGTACTTCGTACATTGGTACATTGAATTTGAATGATTTTGATGCGCAATAATTATGCCTTGGCCCGGAGATTGTACTCAGACCTATGGTTCAAGTTGAGTTTCGTCATTGATTTGAATCATCTGAATCCGAATGTTTCTCCAAGAACTGCAAACCAAGCAACCGATACGCCACCCATGGTACAACCGATGCAGTGTAACATTTCCCCAGATGATCTGCAAAAAGCAAGAGTTGAATAAGGCTGCCTCGAATCAGAATATGGGGCTCAGTACCCTGCTACAAACACAACGTTGGTCAATGGAGTAAGTCATAAGACATTGCCAGTACAGGTGGGAGACTGCTGCTTACGGACTAACTTATTCTATGTCTAGAATTCGCCGAACGATATAATTTCCTATTGAGGTGCGGACAGAAAACACTCAGACCGGAAGTTTTCAAAATTAAGGATTGTGGGTGCTAGAAAGAATATCCTTCAATTCGGATGATATCACACCCACCGGGATAACTACAACGTACCCCTAAGATTCGAAGATAAATGGGACCTTTCAGGACACAACTGCCAACCTCTCATTATATAAGAGACATTGCCTCGATACTAACGATCATCACCACATTGTTCAGTTTGAGTTGATAGAACCACTTTCCCAACCATTCACAATGCCCGAATGCTTCACCTCCCCCGGTCCCTATGGCAAGCAGACGTTCCCAGCTCCCGGCCTCCGAGATATCACCCGCAACATCACCACCCACAATGAGGAAGGAAAAGGCGTCTTCCTTCCCCCCACCAACTCCCAATGGGACTCTCCCATGGCCAACGGCTGGGCCATCAACAACGTCATCTACAACACAACCGGCTTTCCAGTCGACCTGAACGACGGCCAGGATCTTAAGTATTCCAGCACCCACGAGGTACAGTGCATCGCACACATCCTTTTTCTCAGTGCATTGACACCTCCTACCACGCACACCCAGGAAAGCCCCCAACCTGCTAACCCACAGCAACTGAAATCTAGCCCGGCCTGATGGAGAACGAAGGCTCGCTCATCCGGATTATCGACTTCGCCCCGGGCTGCGAATCCAACGCGCATCGGGCCCTCTCCCTGGGCTACGGGGTGGTCTTGGAAGGGGAATTTGAGTTCGAGCTGGACGGTGGCGAGAAGCGCGTGATGAAGCGCGGCGATGTCTCTGTCAACCGGGCTACCATCCACACCTGGCGGAATTTTTCGCCGACGGAGCCGGCGCGGATGCTCTATGTGCTTTTGCCTATCAAGCCGTTGTATCTGGATGGGAAGATGGTGGAGCAGGATATGGGGCGCTTGGCGGAGAGTTATCCGGCTGATGAGAGGATGTAGGATCTTGTCTTAGGGGAGTTGGTCAGTTTATGCATGCTAGTAGTAAGGGATCAGTTTTTACTCTAGTCTGATGGGGATGGGAATTTGATTTTGGATGTTGTGTGGGCTTTGGTCGATATAGTATGCTCCGCACCTGGGCGTCGAATTAAGGCTAGATACTACATTGATTCGTATTGCTTATGGTATCTAGTACTAGGCATAGTATTTTGCATTGCGAGGATGGCTACGGTGACTGCTAACTTCGAATGCGCTCAACATTTCGGTGGGTTAAGCGTTGCCAACTCAAACGTATTCTTCTGCCTCTCTCAATGCATAGCAAATCCCCGATGATTTGATTTATGACCATAGCCAGACTTTTACATTGCATACCTTTTCTTCTTTGATTAAGCCGCTTCTAGCTACAGCCTTTCCACGTGTGGTCTGCAGGCTTGATGTAACGCTTATATGTGAGACGTCATCCTCTCGCACTACCTGTCGTATTCATGCTTTCCAGCTGTTTTTTCTCACACTATCTCCTAGACTAACTCAACGAGTATCAGATTTCTTAGTTCCATTTAATCCGAGGCCGGCAATACGACCCTGCTGACTCTGTAGAAGCGTCAGGAACTCGGAGCCCAAGCTCAATGCCCGGGGATCAATCGAGGTATCAGATACTACTCTGCCTGGTGATGACCATCAAGCCAGGAAGGCTCAGAAACTTCGTTCCTTGGCCAAGTGGCTGAATGCCGAGCAGCAATCCATGTTGGAGACTGATGCAGTCTCAATCGAAATCAACGAAAATTGGAGGTTTCTACGTCACTCTGCGAACGCATCTGGAAGTGTAGTTTGATGGCCATGTGCCCCTGTTGAGTATTGTGCCTGCAGCTCTTGGCACGATTTTGCATGCTACTATACAGTCTAAGGGCCAGATGATATCTTGTTCGCTAACTTCTGTTCTCGAGGTCTGGCACATTGAGCAGTTATCACGCTGGAACAGGCCTCATCCTTGTTGTTCAGCTGGTTTATTGAGGGAGTCGGAAGATGAGTCGTGATGTACCTCTGCCGCAACAAGCTGCTGTTGATTCCTCACTTTGCTGACGACACAATCCAGAGAACCAAGTCTCCTGAGCAACCGGACCGATCATCAGAATTACATTCGGACTTGTGTAAATTTCTCAATATCGCCTTCGAGACTTACCAGCTAGATCTGCGATGATACAGAATAGATTTGGCTTTTGTTCCGGAAAGGATGTCCTTGCTTACTGGTGGAGTGCGTGTCACTCGGAGCGAAAATCAGATTTTCAAGGTAGAGCTTACTGATCCCTACGCCAGATTGCGTCCTCGGCTTTCATTCATACGACGGTTGATTTGGCTCGCAACTAGCCCGAGAGCCGTGATCCTCGGAGGAGCCATACAGTCAGCATAGGTCTGGCCGCTGTTGTGTCTCTTATGCTCTCTTCAAGATCACAGATTCCGTTGACGACTCGCTCAGAAATTCATATCTTTTAGCTTCTTATTGACCATGGCTGGGATATTTGCGTTGATCACCGGGTAACTCTCTCAATACCGAGATCATCTTCATTTACTGACAGTATGCCCTAGCTGTGGTGCAGGTGGCATCGGCCAAGCCCTTGCGTATGGTCTACGTGATAAAGGTACTGCACCGCAGGGCTGAACTGGGCTTTAGAAGATCCTAACGTCTATTGAGGCTACACTGTTATCGCCACGCTGCTTCCCCACGAAGACGACACTCATTTAATTGCTCGCAATGTCAAAGTCTATAGAGTAGATGTGACGAGCGAGAAGAGCGTCAAAGAGCTTCATACGGCTCTCGAGACTCTTACCAATGGTAGACTTAATATTCTAATCAACAACGCGTGAGGCCTATTCTCATACCCGCCAGTCGTTGACTGACAGCCTCCCAGGGGAATTGTCTACACAATGCCAGCAGTAGACACGGATGCCGCCCAGGTCGAAAAGATGTTCCGTGTTAACGTTTTCGGGCCGATGCAGATGGTGCATGTCTTTCATCGCATGCTCATCGCGGGGCAAGGTGTGATTGTGAACATCGGCTCCATAGGCGGCATCTGCCCATACGTCTACGGATCATCATACAACGCAAGCAAAGCTGCCTTGATCCATTGGGGAAACACTCTACGCGTTGAGATGTTGCCGTTTGGGTTCGTCGTGCAATCACCTCCCTTTCACTACAAGATTTGGAGGGGGCTAACGGTTACTAAAGAGTTCGCGTGGTGAATGTGATATCCGGTGAGGTAGCCACCAACATCCTCAAGACGGATTTCAATCGTAGTCTCCCTGAGGGCTCTGTTTACGGGCCCCTCGCCGATGCCTTTCGGCAGCACGTTCGTAGGACTCCCAGTAAGTGGTTCTGACTTCCTTCGGTTACAATTCGCAAACGCACCCACTAACTGACTTTCCCTCCTGCGTAGATACAATGACGCCAGAGGAATATGCCAAGGGTGTTATAGAGGAGATAGTCAAGCCTTCGCCCAAAGCATGGTTCTGGTATGGCAATGCGACGACTTTAGTCTGGTTCTTCAGAACGTTTCTCCCGCATACGGCCTTTGACTGGCTCTTTTACCGCTGGTTCAACTTGGAGAAACTGGCAATCAGATTCAGGGAAGGAAAGATTGAGGGTCTTTAGGGTATCTGGGTTCCTGTCCATGTTGTGATCGTTTTGGCCGCGAGTGCGAGCTACAGTAGTGTACATCCTGCTTCGGATTCCATCGTATTCACAGCGCATGGTTTTCAAATCAAATTCTTATTTCTAGCTTCCCAAATTAGGTCACGAACAGTTTTCCTTGCAGCAAAGGCCTTTCCCCCTCTCTTCTCATCTTTGGCATATTTTTCTAGTGGTTAAAGTAGTGCCAAGGAACTGGCCCAGCGGCCGCTATCTTAGAAGCACCTCAGACAGAGTCAGCAGATGAGTGAGTATCGTTTTGCGGGATTTTCACCGCAAGGTGTGAGGAACCGTCTGTTGCTGCTGCTGCTGGTGATGGCGCCGAGAATCATAAGCTTTGAGTCAAACAAGTAAAGTTCTGTGAATACAATCAGGTACTGTACATATCTGGAACCACCTGTTGTGTTTAGTGCATGAAGATTGGTTCCACCTGAGAGAAGCGGGCAAGATTGTCGCGAATGGCATCTTTTTCCTGGATTCGATAGAACCCTTCACGTGCATTGTTGCTTTTCACTCCGAGTAAAATATATTTTCGGGATCCAGACAACAGAAAACGAAAAGCCATCAACGAATACACGCAAGAGGTATCAACGCTGTAGCTCGGATCTAGTACGTTGAGATCACAATACTCAAGGGTCCTTCGAGATCGGGAAGTATGCGCAGTAAGGCTGCATGATGACTGTCATTGTTTCCCCTCCGTTCACCCCCTCAATTGCCACTTCGAATCCCTGCGAAGATATCATTTTCATGAATATTGAGAGCGAAATAACAAAAACCAAAAAAGAAATGCTTTGAGGGCCGAGCGTGGATCGAACACGCGACCTCGAGATCTGCAATCTCTTGCTCATACCACTGAGCTACCGACCCTTTTGGAGCGAAAGTTTAATACTCGGAAGAAACCTCGTTTCCCACGTCACTGCTGTATTTTTCGAATCTACTGCTCTTCATATTGAAAGTTTGGACAATTCCGCTACAAGTTATCGGCATGCGAGAGAGCCATTACTCAAAGCTCAATTGTCCTCGCAAGATGACACCAGAATATTTTGGACTGGGTATATCCTTTGCGATGATGAGGCGTGAATGGATGCAGGTGACATTGGAGCATCGCATGACGTGGTGAGTGAAGGGATATACAAAATGGAGGATAACTGTAGTCTTTTGTTTGAGAGAGATAGACTGTACGTGACGAACTCCCTCTCTGTGCTGGGCTCACTCATCTCTACTACTGTCTAACCCTAGAAGTTCTACCTCTACACGTCTCACAATGTCCAAGTCCCCCGAGCCATTTACCTGGAAAAACGGCTTCCGACAGCCCTCTGCAGGCGAGCCTTGGAGATATCCCAAGCCTGGCGCAGAGAAATTCCCTAATCCTCAACCGCACTATGTGACTCCTCCCTCTGTTGATATCGTGACTTCGTCTGTGCATAATTCCCTTGGGGAGAGCAGACTGCGGTCATGGCCCACCATCTTCAACGGCACGAACTCGCCCGCTGGACCACTGGGTTGGTGGAAACCATCTAGCGAGGTGGATGTGCTCATTGTAGGAGGTACGCAGCTTGCCATAGCTCCTAGCTCAAACAGCGTTTTGATTGTACTGACTCGCAGTTCTCGGGCTCAGCCGGACCAACAGGTCTAGAAATCGCTCTCAGCCTTGTCCGCCAGGGCGTTGACATCCGGATTCTGGACAAAAACGAAGGGCCTCTGCCTAACGGCCGTGCCGATGCTGTATTGCCCCGATACTTGGAGATCCTTCATGCATGGGGCATCGCGACGGAGGTCAGTGAGGAAGGGCCCCTGATCGAGCGGACGGCGATCTGGCGAGACGGAAAGGTCCTCTTCCACGGCCGCACGCATCAATCGGACTCGCGGTACCGGGGCCTCCACGTCATTACACAGGGTCAGGTGGAGCGGATCTTTGTCCGAGATCTGCTGCGGCATCAAGTGCTGGTTGAGCGCTGCACAACTCTCCAAGATTACACGGTTTCTGAGTCTCCTGGAGATCCTGGCAGGCCTGTCCGAGCGGTCATTCGAGATAACCGGACCGGTGAGACAGAGACCGTTCGCGCCAAGTTTCTGGTTGGAAGCGATGGAGCTGCGAGCATGATCCGCAAGAAGCTCAATATCCCCTTCCATGGCGTGAGTACGGATATGTACTGGGGCATCATGGACGGGAAATTCGAGTCTGACTACCCTCATGCGTGGATCTTTGGCGGCTATCTGAGCACGGAGCATGGTTGCTGCGTGATTATTCCGCGCGAGGACGGGCATATTCGGCTGTATACGCAGCTCAACCTGTCACTGATTGAGCGTATCGCCAAAGAACGACAGGAACGGGATCCTTCCTTCAAGGAAGCTGGAGGCAAGGTGGATACTAACTCCATCACGCCCGATGAGGTCCTCGAGCAGGCGAATCGCATCTTTACACCGTATACTGTCCGGTTTGCCTCGCCGCTGACCTGGTTTGCGATTTGGAAAGTCAGTGAGCGGGTCGCAGAGGCCTTTTCCTCTGATGATCTGCGAGTTCACCTCGCCGGTGATGCTGCGTAAGTTTGCCTCGTGCGCTTTTGTTTTGGTTTCCCACCTTACAACCTCGACCAGGCCACAACTAACTGCGCATGGTCATGCAATAGCCACGTCCACAGTGTCTTCGAAGCCTTTGGACTCAACGCCTCAATCCTCGACGCCTCTAACCTAGCCTGGAAACTCGGCTATTGCGCGCGCAACCTATCCCCAATCTCAGCCCTCCTTCCGACGTATGACTCGGAACGCCGTCTGCATGCCGCCAACGTCGTCGAGATATCCGGCAAATACCTCCGCTACTGCTGCAACTCCGATGTTCCCGTGCTGCACACCCACTCGCTGGGCAAGGACCTGGGCGCCGAGGCTATCGAACACGCCGTGCGCGGGGAACCTTACGGCCTATTCCCACCCGGCACTTCATTGCCCGAACACCTCTACTTAGCAGACTTCTACACCAAGTACGGCGCCTTCATGCTCGGACTAGATGTTGCCTACGGAAAGTCCGCCTTATGCCGTCGCCACCCCTCCGCATCAGATCTCGAGATATCGCCAGTTGTGGCTGTCGACAGCGGTGTTCGCGCGCCGAACCCGCGCGTGAGTCTCAACCGCAACAGCACAGGCTATTTGTACGATGTAATGCGCGGCGCCGGGTTCTTTCACCTGGTGCTGTTCGTCTCTTTCTGGGAGGGCGCGGTGGCCACTTATGTCAGGCGGTTTGCGCAGGCGCTGGCTGATCCGAATGGGTTCTATGTTCGCTTTGGAGGTCGCCGAGTGTTCAATGTTGTGGTTGTGACGAAGTGTCTGCCGTTTGAATTTGAAGAGAGGCTGGCAGACCCGGCGTTGCAGGCCCTGAAGGCAATTGCTACGGTCGTCTCGGATGATCGTGCGCCGGATGAGGACGGGCATACCGTGTGGGGGGTCGATCATGGCACCGGGGCGGTTGTCGTTGTCAGGCCTGACCTCTGGGTAGGATGTAGTGCTCGACCGGATCGGGTAGAGGACCTGGATGAGTATTTTGCGGGGTTTTTGATCCCGCAGGTAGAGGGGAGGGATTTGGGGAATGGGGCAGGTTGTTGAAGGGCGGCAGGTAGGTGGCCTATATCGCTCCTCTAGATTATCTCAATTCTCACGGATTTGCCTATCTACATGAATACAAAGTATATCAAAGCCTGATCTCGATGCGAGAGCCTTTTACGATGATAAACGTAAAGTGAACTCGTTATTGATCTTTATCCTATTCTTCTATTTGCTGTGACCATGAGTCCTCCCACCGAGTGTCGGGCGGCTCTTGTTTGTTGATGTTTTTGACTCGTGGGCTGGACAAGGCGGGACGACTTGTGAGCTAAGCCGGCACAGATCGTAGGTTCGATCTAGATACAAGTGCTCTAGGCTGTTGGAACGGGGCTTGCTATCTAGTCCGGAGAGCGATATCAGTTGCTTGAAGCTGCTTACTCTGACAAAAAACACGCGAGTACACGTGGCAAGAATTTCCAAGTTGGCTTCTTCTCCTCCTCGTCCAGCAAAACAAAGCTCTGACCAACCTTGCTGCTACAAGGCCGCAATTTCTGTCAAATGAAACTTCGAGCTGTCTCGCTACTGGGATATTCCCCCCTGTTGACTCGATGGCCCGTTAACCCCGAAAAGCTGATGTTGCCCACGTTTGATCGTGTGTGAATAGTGCTTCATCGACCAATCGGAGGCTATAAAAGACCGAGCTCCCCCTGTCATGCTTCCCCCGTCGATCCTCGGCTAACGCCGAGGTGTCTCCTTTGCATTCGTCTTTTTGAGGTACTAGGTACCGTATCTTACAGCCTTGTGTATGGTTTTACCATGTCTGGTAATGACACCGATTTATAAGTCTATGTTCGGTCCGGTGATGCTGACATCCAGTGACTCAGTTGGTTGGCGATTAAATGGACTGGAATATGAGATCTGCACTCAAGTATGATCTGGATTGAGTTGGGGAGAATGCGTGGTTTGAGGTCCATCCTTGGGGTAATGCGCGGTCAATAAAGATTTCCATTCTGACTGTGAAGTAGTGATTGTATGAGTTTGACTATGAAGGTATAGTTCCTCCAGAGATACGGTATGCTATGCTCTGTTTATCTTGTGACCTCACTCATGTCCGAGTCTGCAGCGTAGTCCCCCCATCGATTATCAATCCCACACCAGTAATGTAGCTCGCCCCCGGACCGCTCAAGAACATGACTGCCTCCGAGACTTCCTCTGCAACAGCCAATCGTCCAAGCGGAATGGCCTTCAACACTTCCTCCTCGAAAGCAGGGTTACCGTCGAACACCCGGTCCATCATCGGCCCCTGCACCCACGACGGACAGACTGCGTTGACTCGAATGCCATGGACGGCGTTGTCCAGCGCTGTACACACATCAGACAAGTCCGTGCACACTGCGCAGGGCGCTACTCACCTGCGTTCTTTGTAATCCCCATCACCGCATGCTTCGCAGCCGTATACTGGACAATCTCGCGCGTCGGAATGTAGGAGTTGCAGGATGCGATGTTGACGATGCAGCCGTGACCAACATCTCGAGCAGTTCCACTCCGGCAACCTTGTATAGTCCTTCTGGCCTGGAGCTTCAGAATGCGACTCACCGCCTTGGTAAAGAGTAGTGTGCCTCTGACATTGACATTGTAGAAGGCATCGAATTCGCTCACGCTGATCTCGGATACCTCGGCCGGAAACTGGACTCCGATCTGCTTTTTTTGCATGAGCTTAGACACAATTCGGACTGAAATCATATTACAGGGGGTTCTCTGGCTGCTGACCCCGGCACTGTTCACCGCGTAGTCGATCCTCCCAAACTCAGCGACTACCTCGGAGATCATCTGGTCCACGCTCTCTTCTAGGGAGATGTCCACTGACAGAACGAGAGTCCGGAAGTCGGGATTGATGGCGGTGGCCCTGCTCTCGATGGCGACTTGCTCTGCGTTCTGCGGGTGGAGGTCGGCGAGTGCGACGCCTGCTGCTCCGGCGGCGGCGTAGGCGAGGGCGATCTCGCGGCCTATACCGCTGCCTGTGCCGGTGACTACTGCGATGCCGTCGAGTGCCATATTCTTTGGGGATGAGAGTCGGGTTGCAGGACAATGTCACATTTTATGGTCGTGGTCGTCACTTATACTGAACCACCGCTGGGTTGAGAGAGTGAGTGAGGCAGGCAGAAATGTGGTCGTAAACTACCTTTTCGGACTCTGAAAACGCAAATACCAGGCAGGGAAATTGACGTTTGGGAAATACGCCAGGAACGTGACGTGACGCGAAGCTGGGCTGCTGATTTTGCAACGCTTAACACCGTAATTCGGGCTGCCTTCCTTCTCCTACTGTCATCCATCACCATCCATCCTCCGTCCTTTGCGCATTGAACTCTTGGGCAGAACTTCTGGACACCTTGTTCATGGGTTACCTTTATTCG
This sequence comes from Aspergillus aculeatinus CBS 121060, assembly GCF_003184765.1. Lineage (NCBI taxonomy): Eukaryota > Fungi > Ascomycota > Eurotiomycetes > Eurotiales > Aspergillaceae > Aspergillus > Aspergillus aculeatinus. The sequence goes on from NW_020291484.1 coordinate 216,092, forward strand.
AATCGAACATAAGCACTTTGCGGGTACTAAGTTACCATGGATTATGAATACTACCTAGTTGTGCGCTTGAAGCAAATACCACACCCCCAGCTCTATTGAAATGCCTTGGAAAGCTGGCCGGCCTTATCTCGGTGCTCCTTCATGCCATTTCAATCAGAGAGACATCTCAGTCTGCTATTCTTGGCTATTCATCATCTACAATCATGTCTGAGACTTCAAGAACTACATTGGAGTTTCATCAGCCGAAGCCTCCCGCAAGTTGGACCAACCCAGGGACACTAACACTCTCGCATGGGGAGAAAGAGTCGGACGAGGAGAAACAAGCACATCATGATTTGAGTTCAACTGATACTGTGACGGCCTCATCACCCCCATCTTCTGCTTCACCTGCGCCTCCTGCTGCACCTCCTGCTTGGGATGTCCACGGTATCAAATGGGCTTTCGCTGGTATGTTGTCCTTCTATCTTTAAGGATGGAATTAAATTGAACAACCTATGGCTAGTTGTTGCTATCCTGTCAAGTGTGTTTCTATATGCACTTGATCAGACAATTGTCGCAGACGTGCAGCCAAATATCATCTACGACTTTAATTCGATTGACAAGCTTCCCTGGCTGTCTGTGGCGTTCCTTCTAGGGTCGGCAAGTACAAATCTCTTCTGGTACGAAAGTTCCCTCCGGCTTTGCTCTTTGACTATCTTACAACCACGCTTGCAGGGGACGTGTATACGGTCAGTTCAACCCAAAATGGATATACGTGCTATGTGTCGGTGTCTTTGAGGTCGGGTCTGCCGTCTGCGGCGCGGCGCCCAACATGGATTGTCTCATCGTCGGACGGGCGATAGCCGGTTTAGGGGGTGGCGGCATGTATCTCGGAGTCATGATGATGCTGTCTATTTTCACCACCCCGACGGAGCGCCCAAAGTATATTGGGGTCATCGGAGCAGTGTTTGGTATCGGGACGGTGTGAGTTCATTCTCCGGCCAAACAAGCGTGTAGCAACACGGGCTAATCCTGCGAGAAGACTCGGGCCCGTCATCGGAGGCGCCTTTGCAGACCATGAATCCGCAACGTGGCGATGGGCCTTCTACATTAACCTATGCATCGGGGGTGCTTTCTCTCCAGCATATTTTCTCCTCCTCCCATCCCGTGACCTTCGTCCAGGGGTGAAGCTTTGGGAGAGGTTGAAGGCCATTGATTGGGTGGGCAATGTATTCATGGTTGGGGCCTACATCTCCCTGCTTATGGGGATCTCTTTTGGCGGCGCAACCTTTGCGTGGAACAGCGGTCGCGAGATCGCACTTTTCTGCGTCTCGGGTGTTCTGTTCATCATTTTGGAAGTTCACCAGGTCTGGTCGAATCCTCAGCACCGGATGTTTCCGTCCATTTTCTGAAAAGAAAGGATCTTGTGGTACAGTTCCTGATAGGGGCAGCCGCCGGCACTTCATCCTTTGTGACCATATACTTCATCCCCCTCTATTTCCAATTTATGCAGCATAGCTCGTCTCTGCTGGCAGGGGTACGGCTGCTGCCCTTCATTGGCGCCTTAGCCGTCTTCACTCTCCTGAACGGCCATCTCATGGTCCGGTGGGGCTATTGCATCCCCTGGTATGCCATCGGGTCTGCGCTAGTCATCGCGGCCAACGCCATGTTAATGCATATCGACCTTTCCACGTCCAACGCCTTCATCTACGGCGCCATGGTCATCAACGGCATCGGCACAGGAATGTACCTGAACGCCCCATTTGCCCTAGCCCAGTTCCTGGTCCCGCCCCAGGAGATCTTCAACGCCGTTGGCTTCATCATGTGTGCGAGAGGTGGAGGGCTTGCCATTGCAGTATCTATTGGCAACTCCATGTTCCTGAATCTGGCACAGAACAGGATCCAAGCACTCTTTCCCTCGATGAATCATACGCAGATTCAGAGCCTGACCTCCGGGATTGGGAGTAGCCTTCTAGAAAGCATGGACGAGTCAGAGCAGCAGCAGGTTTTGGGGGCGATTGTACGTGCAATCAGCCGGGTCTTTATCGAGTCCTTGGTGGCTGGGTGCTTTTGTTTTGTTTTGACTCTGTTTATGGAGAGGAAGAAGATCAGGGTTCATTGAACCGTGGTATCAGGCGGATGATAGTTGCACGAGCTTATAGTACAAACGCTGTATTGCTGTGATGTCAGATTGAAGACATCTCCATTCCTCGATGGTCTAACGGTCATGATTTCCGCTTGTCAATCCCACTCGGGAACAAGCGCGGGAGACCTGGGTTCGACTCCCAGTCGGGGAGATTTCTTTTTACACTTTTTGCTTGCACCCGGGAATCATTCGATAGACAGGCGAGCAAATATCGTGGTTTTCATGCAGTCGGTGAGTAAATGAAGTGGTCTTGTCGATTCCCATGATTACCTCCAAGTTTCACAAACCGGGAAGTAAGCCTTCTCTTCCAACAAACTGTAAAAATAACCATTGAGTTACAAAACAACCCGTATCTTAATCTCGCCCCTGCACATGTTTCTTCCTTATCTCCGACACAACCACTGCTGACGGCACCAACCGAATTCAATAGGCAATGGACATACTTCGTCAATGCCTTGGCAGCTGTTCTGATGACTCCACTAGGGACGCTGGGTTAGTTTGGCTGGTGGACAGGCCTCATTGGCTGTGATTCTGGTCACCAGTGCGCAGCTTGCAAAGAACCATGTTGAATGATGACCCTTGTTTGAGTCAGTCAAGTCATGTTAAGCCGACAGAGGGGGAAACTCCGTTAATTATAACGTAGTTGATGGGCCAAGTGGTGATGAACTTGCTTAAGACCAAAGCTACCCTGAAAGGTAGGTTTTGTGCCTCCTCCATCATTCAAGAGTATCCGTACTGGCGGGCGTATTCCACGACAACTGTGGTTGGTTCATCATGATTTCCTTCCTAGCAAACGTCCAGCATCTTCTTCTCCGGTTAGGTGGCTGGAGTCTCTTCGCGGGGATTATCTACGTGAGTCACAGCCCTGGTCTATACGTCTCTCTCGTCAATTGCAATTGCTCATTCACCAACAGATCGTCGGCATCTGTATCTACCGACTGTACTTCCACCCATTGGCCAAATATCCGGGCCCTTTCTTCGCCAAAATCACGACATGGAGGGCTGTATACCACGGCAAATCCGGGGATCTCCATGTTGATATTTGGCGGTGTCATCAGAAATATGGTGCCTTCTCTACTGAGCATTCTTTCTTCCTCTTAGGTTACTAAGTATCAAAACAGGGCCTATCGTTCGTTAAGCTCCACACCGCATTGTCTTTGCCTCCAGCACTGGGTTCCACGGTAAGGCACTATTTGCCAACTGAAACCAGCCCAGCATGACTGACACTGACCAGACATCTACGATTTCGGCAAGAATGTCCAAAAGAGCCAGTCCTACCGCAGCATCCCCCTCATCAAAAACGCCTACAGCACCCTAAATGTCGTCGACAAGAAAGTCCACGGCAGAAAACGTCCCATTCTAAGCCAAGGCCTCTCCGACCAGAATCTGAAACTGCTGGAAGCTTCATTGCTCAAAGTTGTTGACCACCTATGTGACCGCTTGAGCGAGAAGCAGGACAACTTCAGTCCAGAAGTCGCCCGTGACACGGAAGATGGATGGACGTGTGCAAAGAACATGGCGGAATGGAGTACGTCCTCTCAACTCTGTTCCAGATTCTGGTACTTACTGACACCACGGACAAGGCGACTTCTACACGTTCGACGTCATGACCGAGCTCGTCTTCGGCCGTTCCTTCAACACCCTCGACACGAACACCCACCACTACATCCTCGACGGGATCATGTCCCAGATGCGGCGCATGTCCCTGCTGACCGAAGAGCCGCTGATCGAGAAACTCCACCTCGGCCGCTTTCTCTACCCAGGGGCCATGGCCAAGGCCCTCCGCTTCTCGCAGGCCGGTCGCTCGATCATGGAGGATCGCAAGCGACACCCGAATCCGGGGGCCGCGGATATCTGCACCAAGCTGCTGTCCGCGAAGGACCCGGAGACGGGCGAGGGGTTTCCATTCCAGGAACTGTGGGCGGAGAGTAATCTGTTGATTGTTGCTGGTGGGTGTTCTCTTCCCCCCTCCCTCTTAACGCAGTGCCGGTGTTTTCAGCTGATTTATCGCCCCCAAGGCTCGGATACAACCTACACGGCGATGGCAGCAGCATTCTTCTACCTCTCGCGCTGCCCCATGGCATTGAGTCAAGCCACTCACGAGATCCGCCGTGCATTCACGTCCATCAACGACATCCGCCCCGGAAGCCCCACCCTCGCCTCCTGCAGTTACTTCCGTGCCTGTATCGACGAGGCCATGCGGCTGACGCTCTCCGTGGCGGGCGCGCTCTGGCGCGAGGTCCTGCCCGGCGGAGCGATGGTCGACGGGGAATTCGCCCCGGCGGGCATGGAAGTCGGGGCGGGCATCTACGCCCTCCATCATAAAGCGACGTACTTCCCGGATCCGTTCGGCTTTCGTCCGGAGAGGTGGCTGGCGAGTTCGCCCGGCGGAAAGGGGGTGGATCCGAGTGCGTTCGCACCGTTCTCGGCGGGGCCGAGGTCGTGTGTGGGGAAGAGACTGGCCATGATTGAGTTTACGGTGGTGCTGGCGAGGATTCTCTGGCGGTTTGATTTGCGGGCTGCGGCTGGGGAGTTGGGGAAGGTCGGGGAGGGGAAGGGGGTCAGAGTGGGTGAGTATCACACCGATTGGCGCTTTACTAGCAAGAATGATGGACCGTATATCCAGTTTAGGGAGAGGGGGGTGGTGGTGTGAGGTTGTGGTCTGTGTCAGGGCATGTCTTATTGCATGGTGCATGATGCTTTCAGTTGGTAGGGACTATCTATGATATCTATGAAGTTATTTGAGGCGAGAGCAGAATGACAAGCCATATCAGGTGGTCTCACCACCGCCCACAGCTCGGTGGTAATCCGAGGCACTTATCTGGAATGGTTGAGGTCGACTAGACGCAAACCGAGTCATCGCCGTAGACATGACCTGCAGCATGAACCGCCGGGTCAGCCAGTCTTCACGGCTCAGCTTTTCACCATCCATAGCCGAAAACCCCTTGTCCACACCGTTGTCCTTCAACCAACTCGATGCGAATGACCCAACGTGGACTTCGAAATCTACCAGCAGCCGGTAGAGCGGCGTCGGGGGAGGTAACGTCCGAGACACAAACTCCATCTCCTCCTTGGAAGGAGGAGAGCGATGTCCGCCGCTGCCACCAGTTAACCGTGTCACAATCGCATTGATCAACTGATTCCCGAAATTGTTGTCCATGAGCCTGTCGGCCAGGATATACGCCTTGAGAAGGTCTTTGAACTCGGAGCTGGGAGTATAGGTTGGAAGGTAGAGCCACCAGAAATACTGTCCGAAGGTCCGGGGGTCGACGTCGGGAAGCCTGACAGTACGCTGCGTGCCTTCTTTCCATGTTCCCGCCAGTGCTTTGTCGAAGAACTCCGATGACGAACGGGCTTTTCGTTCGGGGATCCGGTACATCGTGCCTCGCGGGCCTACCAGTACTTTGATCCATGCGATGGATGGTTTGGGGCGTTTTGGTTGCCTGGTGCTTTTTGCGTGTGGTTAGCGAATCTGTGGAACTGGGGAGAGGGGGGGACGCTGCTCACATCCCGGCATTGTTCTGGGGAGCGGCTCGCTTGGGCCTTTTCTTTTGTGCTGTGTTGCTTGCCATTGAGGTCTAAGTAGGTGAAACAGATAACAGGGTTTTAAGGATAACCAAATCTAGCTTGTTGGGATGATTGATAATCGGTGTGTGAGTGTCCAAGAAAGCAGTGATCGAAGAATTAGTGCATCTCAGTCCGCTGTGTCTTAGTTTTCCTGGGAAGTCGGATTGGGAAGGAAGAGTCCGCTGTGGTCATCACCCATGTATCCTGATATTGATTGTTGATTGCCTTATCTCTCAGGCCAGGTACGAACATGGTGGTCTTCCAGAGAAGGTCAGTGTTTCTACCAACTACCCAATTGCACATCATACACATACTATACATTCACCCTTCGACTGACTATCTCACTTGGCCCTTGGTCCCAGCTAATGGCACCAATTCCTTCTTGAAGCACCCAGAGAAAAAAATCAGGCTTCAAACATCCACCCATGTCTCTACTCAGACTTCTCACTGAAACTCTTGAAGAACTCGAGAACTCCTGTCACCGCGTCCTCAGAGAAGAATACCTTCTCCATCGCCGTGCTGCGCTCAATCAGATCTCGTCCTCGCGCTAACATGTCTTCCTCGTATTCCTCTAGAGCACGCTTCAACTTTTCTGCACTCGAACTATCGAATCCCGCACCGTCGCCGCAGTGCTTGACAATGCTATCAGCCAGCACGACAGCGTCATACAAGCTACAATTGACTCCTTCTCCCACGAACGGTGTCGAGACATGCGCTGCATCCCCCAGCAACGTTACCCCGGGGGTCTTTCCACTCCAGCAAAGCTTCTCGGGGTCCATCCGATACAGCGGCCAGGCACGGAAGGGCCCCTCCGCGGTCTCGACGAACTTTCTCAGCTGCGGCCCCCAGGTGGCAAAGTATTCGTCCGACAAGAGTAGCAGGCTGCGCAGTTGCTCCGTGCGGTTGTTGAGATCTTCGTCCCCGGAGGGTCCGCTGCTGCATTCGCGGTGGTGATAGAAGTCTTCGGGGGCTTGCAGCCCGAAGTATACACGGTATGTACCGTTTGAGACTCGCTGCACGGCCAGCTTCTTGTGGTGCCCGGCTGCGAACATGCTTCCGGGGCCCACGAGCTCTTTGGCGGTGGCGTAGCCAGGGTTGTCATGTGTTAAGCGGCCTTCGATGAACATCTTGCCTGAGTATACGGGCTTCGCTGCCGTTATCTGCATTGACGTTAGATATAGAGGTTAGAGGACCGTTTGACAAAAATGGGCATGTCTTCCGATCGGGAGGAGCTTTTGTGTACTCGAAAGACTCACCAAAGGGCGCACTTTACTCCAAGCCCCGTCTGCCCCCACTACCAACCGAAACCCAGACTCAATGGTTCCGTTCATGAAATGAATGACTATAACACCATCTTCACTACCAGCTTGGCTGCCGTCGGCTTCTCTCCTTTCGACGGCCCTTGCAGCATGACCCCACCGAATCTTGTGCGCCGGAATCGACTCCAGGAGCAGCTGACGGAGGTGCAGACGGTCGATCTCGGGAGCATCTCTTTCCTGGTCATGGCGAATTGCGGTAGTCCCGTCCGGGTAGAGCATATGAAAGCACGAAGCATCCCAGCGGGCGAACTTGCTGAACTGATCGAACAGGTCGGCGCGGCGGAGCGCCAGTTGACCTGAGGAGGGGCGGAGGTCAAGTGTGCCTCCTTGCTGCCACGGACCTGGAATAGCGGACTCATCGCGCTCGTACACAACGTAGTCGGTGATCCCGTTGATCTCGAGAAGGCGAGCGAAGAGGAGACCACTTGGTCCGCCGCCGATGATTGCAATGGACGGGTTTGGGTTCATAGTTTTGGTATGAATGTATGCGGCAAAGATACAATGCAGAAGTTCAAGGCGGGAAGTGTCCTCTATCACGAGGAGAGGTTTGATTGAATTATTATTGACATTCTACTTCAAATAGACAGTCGTCATGAGGTACTGACACTTATGTCCCTCATTGTCGCGATTCCGCATCTATGGGCCGCGGAGTGTCCGTTCGAGCCTTCTGATTGGCTCACTCCGGAGGCTCCGAACCAAAGGACGATCATCTCGGACTTTGCATCGCCGACGGCTATTCTTACATTGAACTCTTGGTTTTTTGCTTCGATTTACCTGGAACATATCAGGCTCGCTAGTCCGAATCTCCTTCCGGGACCGACCAGTCAGGTGCCTTTACCATGCAACGCAGGTTAGCCCAGTTTGCGGTAAGCAGTACTGTAGATTGACCGCCACCGGAAAACACTCCACTGACATGCACAGTGTGACTTTTGCAGGCAAAAGAAGCTAAAGTAAGCTTATATATGCTCGCATGCTTTAGAATCCTGGCTAAAGGGTTGCAGATGTTCCCGGGAGCTGCCGAAATGCAATACTTGCAAGCCATGGCCAGGCGAGTGCATCTATTCGAGAGATACATTCGACGTCAAGTCAGTCAGCCACAATTGAGTCTATGTAACATGGAAACTAATCACGAATGTTGTCAAGCTCTTTGGGTGCTGCGTCAGCTGATGAGCGTACCATAGAGAGTCGACTACAAGATCTTGAGGAGCTAGTACAGCAACTGTCCAAGTCCGTCGATAAAGCCTTACAAGTCATTGCCTCAGCACCCGCTCGGACCGATGATCCGAGGCCACCATCCGAGACTGACCATAGAACTGTGGCTGAGAAAGATCGTTCTAATCCCAAGCTCTACATCGGCCCTTCGCATTCATTCTCATTCTTGCGAGAGGCATCAGCAAGCATCGAGAAGATACCCCGACCACCGAGTGATGCCACTCACCTGAGTGCCCGCTCCGAGCTTCGATATCTATCTAGCCAGCTAGGTACTAGTCACGTTGAGCAGATGACTGAAAAAAGTGCAGCGGTCTTTCATATACCCTCCAAAGCAACGGGGTACCGAATGATCAGTCGTAAGGCTACCCGATTCGTGCTTCATACTTTGCACTTATAACTAACGCCGACGCGGGATAACCAGGATTCTTTCAGATAGCTGACGTTGGCAACCCATTTTTCATCAGTCCGCCGGATGAAGTCATGGCGCAAGTTGTCTTTGAACCACACAGGGTTCAGGAAAAGGCTTGGGTCGTCTACTTCAACTACATGCTGTTGGCAGCCGTGCCCGTCGAGGAGGATAGCGAGGAGGCGGCAGTGTTACGTCGAAACGTGCACCTGGCCCTCAACAACAGCAGCATCTTCCTCGAGCCGCGCGAGGTCAACGTGCAAGTACTAGCCTTTCTAGCTATGCATGGCGAGGACTACGCCGCGCCCAATACCTCGTGGATGTTGCTCGGCAGCGCATGCAGGCAGGCGGAAGCGCTCGGCATGCATATATCTGGTCCTCAAGGCTCGTCTGAATCGCGACAGCATCAACTGTGTCTCTTCTGGCTTCTCTTCTTGATGGACAAATCCTGCTCTCTTGCCTTCGGCCGCCCTGTCTTCTTGCCCACGGCTTTGTATCACCATGTTCCTCTGCCGGACGAAAGTACCTTGCTCATGTTCCAGCCTCATACTCGTATGCACGGTACAGAGATCCCCCAACGAGTCTCTCACTTCGGTGCACAGATGCTTCGTTGTTCTATCGAACTATCAAAGCTGATGGGGATCCTTGCGGATATCCTTGCTACTGGTCACTCCGCAATCTACTCGCGCATGGAACTACGATCCAAGCTAAATGCTTGGTACTCGTACTCTAACCAGGTGGGTATCCATCCATCTCTCATTTCAAAGAAATCCTCTCACCCTAAGACAGCGTATGACAGAAATCCTGGAAGTTGAGAGAGCCTCATCCACAGCAGACCAAATCCGGGAGATGGCCCTCGGCATCAACAGCATGAAGTTCCAGTACCTGCACGTGCTGATCCTGCTGCTGAAAGGCGAGGAGTCTTCGTCAAGTCTGCGTCTATCGTCCGCCCGCGAAGCCCTTTCCCTTCTGACGTCAATGGTCTCCAATTGGAACTCCGTATACAACGGCGTTATCTGGTAAGACACACCTGCGTCCTGCTCAGAATGTCTAGTCAAACTAACCAATAATTGGGAAAAAAGGCATCTTCTTTACTACCCCTTCACTTCTTTCTTCGTCCTCTTTGAGAACATCGTGCACCATCCAGGCCCTATGACACCTACCGTTGAACACGATCTCAATCTTCTCGCGACAACGGTGACATATTTCGCAAGCATGCGCTCGCAAATGCGTCTCCTGGCGACGCTGTGTACCAGGCTCGAGCATGTTGCGGCTACCTTCTTGCAGCTGGCGAGGAATGTTCACTCCGCTTCCACTGGAACGGAAAACCCGCCGTGTGAATGGCACGAACACGAGCGCACTCGCGTAGAGGTAGAAGAACTCAATGGTTCCAGCTACCTTGACTTGCTTCCGGCTGATATGGGAGCCTTGCCTGGACATAATCCTTGTAGTAGGGGTAAAGAGGCTCGGCGGACGTTTGATAGCATGTTTGATTGGTTCTCTTGGGATACGTATTATGGAGATCTACAGGGGTAGCATTTCTACTCAAATGTTGTATTGTTATAGTCATTGCTGGATATGTGGATGACTGTTTGACGATGCTAGGGTTGTCCGCTGGCCACTCGCGGCGACCGGGAGCCCTGGAGCCGAAATTCGGTAGGCGTTGCAGATCAGATAAGTTCTGGACTTCGGAGAAGTAGCTACAAAGCTAGTTGTCCGAACTGAATAGAAGTACCAGGGCAAAGTCCTTCAAAGTAACGATAAGGAGGCTCGACGGGCGTTCGACAGTATGTTTGATTGGTTCTTGTGGGATATGTATTATGCTGGTTGTCAGGGGTAGCATTCTGAAGCAAATGTGGTATGGTCATGTTTATTGCTTGATTCGTGGATAGCCGCTTGATGATGCCGGGAGTTGTGTCACCGGATAAGCATTGTGTTCACGGGACGGGATGTTCATGGCAACTCAGTATTGACCAGTGATGACACATTTTGGGGGCTCTGTCATATTTGAGCAGTTGCTCTAGTCCAATTACTGTTGATGGGGGCTTGCTGCCAGGGTCTCCTTCTCCTGTGGCTGGTTGCTGATTGCGTCGGAAGGAATACTGAGGTTATTCGTCGAGGCCAGGGTTACGTTTGTCAGACTTTTGCCATGCTAGTGGTGGAACATGTCAAGCCAGGGGAAGCGGACTTCGGAGTATATCTCGAGGGATTGTGCTGGACAGGTCCTTGACGAAGTTAGGACACTTCTCCAGTGCCATCAGAGCAGGAAAGCGTTCGATGTGGTTTATAAAACCTGGCGTTTCGTTGACGCACTTAGCTGGCGTACGACACTCACCCTTGATATTTTTCATGACAGGCAGAGTTGAGTACTCGGGGCTGGTTTTGCAGTTTGTCTAATAGCATCTTGAGACTATATATACCCAGCTCATCTTGGAAGACCACTTACCTGCCAGCAGATGCCACCTACCTCTGCATCGATTCAGGATGGCAGCAACAGACCAGTCGCAGGAGTCAGTCACGCTCCCGGTACCTCCATTGCCGGAATCACCGCCAGCGATACCCGAGATGGATACCACACTCCGTGATGCTCGTAGGACACAAACCCCCAAGAGCAACGCCTCCGACAACCCATGGGACATCATCGTTCAATATCCCACGCAGCCTCCAAACCCCAACGAGCTGAAGTGGTGGAAGAACATCGCCCCTCTCATGGGCCGCCTCCTCCAGGTCGCACACTACCCTCTATCGCAACAGTATCAATACGTCCTCTTCCTTCGCAATCAGCTCGTACCCTTTTTAGGCCCGTACCCGCATCAATGGCGGAGCCTGCTAACCATCACGGGCCACCCGTTCGAGATGAGCCTCAATTTCCAGGGCAAGGGCTCCGCGTCGACGTCGACCGTGCGTCTCACCATGGAACCCATTGGTCCGATGACAGACACGGCCCATGACCGCTTCAACCAAGTGGCGGCCGCGCAGATCTCCGCCCAGATGGCAGCACAGGGGCTGGGGGCCTTTGATATGGAGTTGCATCGGCAGATCATGGGCTACTTCGCCATCTCCGGCGAGGAGGAGCAACGGCTCGTGCGCGACTACGCATTCACGCCCCACTCGGTGCAAGGCACCTACTGCATGGGGTTTGATTTCCTGTCGGCCGGCACGATTGCAGCCAAGGGCTATGCTTTCCTGGGCGTCCGGTGGAAACTCGCACCGGAGGCTCTGGGAGCAACCGTTCTTGAGTGTCTGGAACGCATGCACGCGCGGACCGGAACCGGAAATGTGGCTGCGGCGCGGATGGCGGTCGAATATATGGAGGTCGGCAAGCATTTCACGGAGTTCAACTTTTTAGGGTGGGATTATACCGATGCGGCGACGTCGAGGTTGAAGCTCTACGGGCTCTGTGGCGGCGAGGAGCCTCCTAGTCTGGAGAAGGCGGAGCATGTGTGGACGCTGGGCGGGAAGGCGCAGGGGGAATCGTGGTGCGAGAAGGGTCTGGAGCTGCTGCGTCGGCTGTGGGCGTACCTGGAGGAAGATGACGAGGCGGGGATTTGCTGCTGTGGGCGCCATCTGGCTAGGGATTCGGAAGAGGAGCAGGAAACCCACCGGCGGGATTGTTTGGCCAGGCAGCTCCTCGTTCTGGCGTGGAATTATGAGACCCATCCGGATTGCGAGACCCCTCTCCCCAAGATGTACCTGTCGTTGCATCGCAAGAACGACTTGTTTGCGGCCAAGGCTCTGGCCCGGTTTTTCCGGTCACTCGGTTGGGAGGGTAAGGCAAACACTTACGTCGATGACCTGCAGTATGTCTTGTGAGTTTCCTCCTCCGGGTCCTTTGATTCTGGTTTCCCTCCCTTTCTTGGTTCTTCCGTCCAGTGTCTGTGCTGACGGGGTTGCAGTGCGCATGAGGATCTGAGCCAAACCACTCGGATCCACAGCATCGCGTCTTTCGCGTACACGGAGGAGAAAGGGGCTTATGTGAGCATGTACTATCATTCCTGTATGGAGTATGGGACTGCTCTGGTCGAGTAGTATTCTCGTTTCCATGTATGGGGCGTTGAAGACTGTTTGAGCCGGGAAGAGGGGGGAGGAATGAGGAGGGAGATGAATATGTCCCGGGGAGGCGGGTCGAAGGGCTCAGATGAAGGTGCGGAGCGGTGGTTACTGCCAATTCTTCAAACACGGCAAAGTGGGCAAAACATGCCATACTTCCGGCTATCTTCGGCTAGAGAGCAGTACAGTGCTCGAGTATAGCATTAAATTACTTGGGATATGCCCCGTCCAAATTCATTTGACTAGCTCGCTAGAAGCTCTCTTGGTCAACATCACGGGACTTGTCATCGCATGACTCGATGTAGATGGACCCTATAGTCCTGGGCGTGTAACCAAAGACAAATAGATCAATCATCACATTGCCGATCTTCTTAATTTTCCAAGGGCCCGACCTTCACCTCTGTCCTTCTCTTCAGATCCTCAAATTCTCGAGCCTTATCTGCTGCGACCTGTCGTTCCTTGATCTTCTTAGCAAATCGCTTCTTGCCACCGTGCCTTAGCTTCGTGATGATATCCGCCGCCTGTCCTCGGGTGATATCCTTGGCCGTAATTGTACCATCACGGATCTTGGCCTTGTTAAGCCTCTCAAGCTGAGGCGGCGTGGCCGGTTGCCGACGCCATGGCTGATGGGCAGAGATGTATCGCTCCTCGAACTCAGCACCAGCGAATGTGTCCGCAGCGCGAACGGCCGCTTCAAAGTCCGCTACGGAGGCGATAAGACGAGGTCGGGCATATTTTCTAACCTCTTGGGATAATCCGTATTGCAGGACATGGTGCACTGTCCATTCTTCAGGCTGCCGCTCCGACTCTTTCTCAATGGTGAGCCATCCCGCTGTGCCGGAGAGAACGTATCGATGCTCGGCGACCCGGACCCAGGCGTAGCGGCTCAGAGAGCGAATATGTCTATCGGATTTCATGTCATTGATGAGGTCATAGATCGTGTCATACTTGGTGAAGGTGAGCTTGATGTTGCCCGATTGAGCAGGGTCCTCGGCATAGGGATCCGGGAGCTTTGAGTCGGGCTGCTCTCGGTAATTGTTGTTCTCGTCGTCTTTTTTCTCTTTGATATCCTTCACTTTTGTCTTCTCCAGTATTTCATCCGGGTGTAGTCCGAAAAGAGTCGGTGTGGAAATGACGCCAGTTTCGAGTGTGGCCACCATATCGATTATATGGCAGTCTTTCTTGCCAGGAAACAACCGCAGCCCTCTTCCAATCATCTGAATTAAGAGATTGCGAGAACGGGTCGGTCTTGCAAGTAGTACACAATCAATATTAGGTATGTCAGTGCCCTCGGTGAAGAGTCCACAGTTCAGAAGCACCGGATACTCCAGTTTCCTGAAGCTGCGCAGCTGCTCATCGCGGACATCCTTAGGGGTTTGCGACGTGATATATCTGGCATCGATACCCAGACTCCGGAATTTCGCCGTGAGCTCTTTAGTGTGCGCCAGGTCTACGCAGAATACCAATGTAGACTTGCGGCCTTCCGCATTGGCTAGCCATGCTCGCACCGTTATGTCGTTGGTTTTATCCGTGTTGACTGCTTCGGAGAGGGAGCCGACGGCGAAATCGCCGAATTTGTCTTTCTTGACCCTCGCTAGGTCAACTTGGGAGCGAACGGTCGTGAACACGGCATTCGAAAGCCAATTCTCGTCAATCATATCCATATAATCCTTATGATACACGATGTGATCAATGGCGGCGCCGAGCTTGAGGCCATCGAAGCGTGAGAACGTGGCCGACACCCCAACAAGAACGGGAGAGTTGGACGAAGCTTCGTTGAGGTCGAAATGAGCCAATGCGGTGCGATAAGTGGGCGCGACGATATGATGCGCCTCGTCGACCAGGATCAGCTTGAAATGTGCGGGGTTGAATTTCTCGATCCGGTCCTTCGACGTAAGACTCCGCACCGACGCGATGATTATGTCCCCATGTCCGGTTGCCACGGTATTGCCCATCTCAATCTCGACGGTTCGGTCGGGATAGGCAAGTCGACAATGCCGGGCAGCTTGTTCGACGAGCTCCCTTCGATGGACGAGGATCAGCGCTTTGTCGTGCTTTCCATTGCGCGGCGGAACGCGTCCGATGAGCTGGGTGAAGATGACCTGATCGCTCGCCAGTCAGTCTAAGGCTCTCGCTCTATTCTCAACGTTCTTGTCAAACGAACCGTTTTGCCCGCGCCCGTTGCAAGTGAAATCCCCAGACGCTTGTGGCCCTGCTTCAGGTGATCCAACACCGACTGGATGCATTCCTCCTGGTAGTCCCGAAGGACAATCCCAGGCGGTTCGGGAGCTGCTGCTGCAGGTGCTTCATCGGAGTATGCTACAGCAGACCCGTGGCGCACGAATGCAATACGTACATTAGGCGTCCAGGGAGCCCTCAGTGCCCTCAACCCAACTGAAATGGGAATCGATCCCAATTTCCGGCGAATACGGTCCATTCAGATGCCATGGAAAGAAAAGCGATAAGCCTCCCGCGTTTGAACCGAGAGAGGCCGACGGAAAGAATTCCGGGCAACAAAAAGCTAAGTATCTAATCGGGTGAAAGCAAACAGTGCAAACGGGCTCTTATCAGAAATCTTCCCCGATAAAAAAAGTCACCTTGTCTGTCAGTCCTCCACTCACCTAAACTTCACTTGTTCCTTACCTTTACGCGCCGATGGTCATTTTACTGGTTTTGATGTAACTCTGGGGCGATGGTTTGGAATTCGTTTCACCTACGCATCCGGTGTGAGCTAGTCGATCATGAGCAATTCGGTAGACGATGATCCATCGGACTCTGTTTGCAACCCCGACGAGAATACCCGATCAGCATCATCATTGGATAAGACGCATGATGAGAGAACAGACGCGGAGCCCCGCGGGGTGGCACGCAAAAATACCACACGAGCTTCGGCTCTCGATAACCTGCAGTCCACGCTACCACGAAAAGCGGTGGATCTCTATGTCGATGTGTTAAAACAACTTGCCGATGATGACACGCCCGATCTTGCGGACCCCGACACCGAGAGGTATAACTCTACACAGGATGGAGTCGTGGTTTGGAATCCACAGGAGAAGGGAGTCTTATATCGCAGCTTGGACCGCAAGGGGAGGGAAGGGATCCGCGAGGTTGCCCGCAGGCTCGGCTCGAAGTCGGAAATCGAAGTGCAGGAACATCTAAGACTCTTACAGAACGGTCTGCAAAAGCGCCATATGACGCAATCGCGTAGCCGAACAATTATTCTGGCCGATGTTCCCGCTGCCGCCGAGATTAGCAATGAATGTCACAGAACCTTGGATCATTATGCCGAATTACTGCGCTTGGAAGAGCAACAGGATGAGGATGTTACTGGGAGGCACAAGCACCGCGATTTCTGGGTCATCGATTATGAGAAAGCTTTGGATTTGGATCATCGAGCCAAAACAGAAAAAGCCGACCGGCGAGCGAGAGCAGACGATCCAGATCATCGACTCGCGGAAGATGAAAATCCAGCTAATCAAGAAGCCGAAAATATAAACGGCCACGGAGCACAAGACCTGGAAACAGGAACTCAGGATGAACAGCTCCACCCTCCGGATAGGGATGTCTACGACCGATCCAGTGTGCATCTCACGGCTAGCTTGTTCAAGATGAGCAACTGGGTTAATCTCTCGGAGCGATTTTTCATGAACTCCGGGGGCACACGGTCGGATGAGAATTGGCGTGGTTTGTCCTTCGCAGACGAAACCCCGTCCCTGACGGCGGATGCGTTCGCCGACTTCTATGCATTGGCTGTAAGTCTAACGCGCCGGTTGGTACAGTCGTCCCTCTTCTTTGCGGATGCAAGGTTGCGAAAAGTGGAAGAGGACGGCCGGGCGAGGGCTCGCGAAGTCAGGGCTCGCGATGTTAGAACAGCATTGGACGTCTTGAACATGAAGCGAGAAAACTCTGATTTTTGGATTGGTCTCGCCCGGAGACTCTCCCTTGATGTTGTGGATAACCGACACGTGAAGGACTGGAAGTCGATACAAATGGACTATGACGAGGTGGAGGACATTCTATCTCGAAAGCAACCATTGCCCTCCCAGTCGGGCTCGGTCGCGAGGAGCGTTTCTAGGGGTAGAGATGGGAGCCAGGTGGTTGACGATCAGGGCTCAGACGCCGGTAACGAATCCGAGCCTCCTATCTCTGGTCAGGCAGTTTCACCAGAGCTCATTGAGGAGGTTCCGTTTGACTCGGAGGACGAATACGCAGAACAGGTAGACAGGGAAGCAAGCCGCGCTGAAGAGTCTAACCTGTGGGAGCTAGTTGGTCGGTCGCCTCCGCCTACTCCATCATATGGTCATGCCGAGACCGAAGGGCAAAATGAAAGAGATCCTCGTCAGATGAAGCCAGAACCGCGCAAAAGACCGATTAGTGTGCGGAAGTCGATGGATGATCTATTCAATTGGCGGGATCGATTACTCTACCGAAGCGAATGGGAGGAATATGGCCACGATGGTTTTGACTTGCAAGACGAGATTCTTGAGAACAGGCATAAAAGACGACGTCTCGAGCAAGGGCATATGCAATCTTTTCTTTCGGGTTCTGCTGGGGTGGACGCAAGTGGAGGCAACACTGATGTCCAGTATGATATTTCGCCTCTGGGCTCGAGTCCTGGAAAGGTTCATGAGGCTAATAGTATGGTGCTAGATTATGAAACAATGCATGAGGAGCAAGGCGTAGGTTCTGTCCTTGGCTCCTAGTATGTAGTGTGGTCTGGGTGGGTGATCTGTGTGCATTATACCATTTTGCGATACCCAGCATGGAATATATTTTCGGATTCTTCAGTAACACGAATGTCATGCTCCTTCCTTGGAGTGCCACAAATAAGGTTCGCAGAGTGAATGATATGATAAACAAACAAAGTGCAAGGATGAACCATGTGTCCTCTAAACAGAAAAAATTATCAAGCCAACACAAGCTTCCAGTGTTGAGTCTCTTTTCCGATTAACAAAACCTTAGGTAGCAGGCCAAAAAGAAAAAGACAAGGGCCGAACGCGATTTGAACGCGTGACCGTGAGATCTGCAGTCCCACACTCTACCCCTGAGTTACCGACCCTTGAATTGTGGTTGGCGGCTCAATTTTTGACGCTATAAATCAAAACTATAGCTTTGGCAATAGCATCCAATACTGATGAATGAATCCCTGGGCAGATACACCAGTGCGTGCGACGCTAGCAAAACGCGACTAGTGGATTTATTATAGAGTGACAAGGGTAGGTCAAAAACAAGTCTCTTTAATTTAGGCATTAAGCCAGCATCGATCGACCATCCGGGGACTTCCATCCTACTGGAAGCCAATTGCTCAAAAATTTCACGTATGGCAAGAAGCTCTAGCCACAAGAGACACCTGAGAGGACATATAGGATATATAAAAAGAAAGCTTTGAGGGCCGAGCGTGGATCGAACACGCGACCTCGAGATCTGCAATCTCTTGCTCATACCACTGAGCTACCGACCCTTTTGAAGCTTGTTGGTTGACAGGGTGTAAAGGACTATATTTAAATGTAATAGCTCATGGCACGCGAGATCCAACTCATTCGAACACCCTCTCCTGTTTGTCCTGTATGCAGGAAGAGAAGTCAGTCTACAGTGGTATAGCGTAAGCACCTACTTGTATACCGTGCTATTGTAAGGCCCTTTACTGCTATTGCTTAGCCATAATGCATACCTCTGTAAGCAGAGAGGACGTCTGTGCTCACAGCTTATTGTTACCTGCAGGACAGCGCAGGACTGCATTGTAAGCAGGACCGGTTTAGCAACCTAGTTATCGTGGTAGCTGACCAAGATACTGCCTTGAACAAGTGGCTCCGTGATCATCGAAGCTGACCGCTTCCAAGCTATGTGTGGGGATCACTCATAAACACTCATCCCCACCGATGCTGATTTCTAATAATGCACCTCTCCTTAGAATGTTGAATGCGCCCGGATTGGGTATCGTCAACCTCGAGCTCCCCACCTGATCGGACTCATATAACCCCGACACACCGTTCCCTGACAAATTAAGTAGAACCAAATTGACCGAAGGGACATACTCCTTACTTCAATTATGCACAGGGTTCCTCCTGGAGGAGAACGCTCATCGCCTACCATGGAAATGTAAAGTATACGCACGTCCATTGCTGTGCATTTGTCAGCGGTTAAACATTCGGCAATGAAACCTGTCTCATGAGCCGGCGACTTATTCAACATCCACATTTGCGGTGACCCGAAAGCTATGCGTTATGTCACTCTAGAAAGTGACAGATTATGAGGGATATCCAAAAGGATATGTTGTCCTGAAGCTTCAACGCTTCAGATTAGCTATATAAGGCACGCAGGGTGTTGACCAAGATGGACTCCCATCATCACAAACAGCTTCAATCCTCCAGATAACATTCTCTCAACTACTTCAATCGAATATCTTTTACCACACATTCTTCCGCTACCCAAAGATGTCTCTCAAGCCGATCATCCTCCACGGCCACCAAGGCGGCCCCAACCCCTGGAAGGTGGCCATGATCCTGGAAGAGCTCGAAATCCCCTTTGAGCACAAATCTGTGGCGTTCGACACCGTTAAGAAGGAGCCCTTCATCTCCATCAACCCAAATGGCCGTGTCCCCGCCATTGAAGACCCCAACACCGGAATTACCCTGTGGGAGTCTGGTGCCATCATCGAATACCTCATCGAGACCTACGACAAAGACAACAAAATCAGCCCCAAGGCCGGCACCCCGGGCTACTTCCATGCCAAGCAATGGCTCCATTTCCAGATGTCCGGACAAGGGCCGTACTTCGGTCAATTCATCTGGTTCACTCGTTACCACCCTGAGAAGATCACCAGTGCTCAAGAGCGCTACTTGAACGAGATCCGCCGCGTGACGGGCGTGCTGGACAAGGTCCTCGAAGGTCGGGAGTACCTGGTCGATGGAAAGTACAGCTACGCAGACGCTGCGTTTGTGCAGTGGTACCAGATTATTCCCATGGCTACTGGCGATGCCATTGATTTGGAGAAGGACTTTCCCAACGTCAACGCTTGGCTGCAGAGACTGCAGGCAAGACCTGCGATCGCGAAGTGCCTGAAGACGTACAGGGAGAATCTCGCTGCTAAATAGGAGTGAGGAGGGACTGGGCTATGGACCTGGAGCTTAATGTTGGATTTTGAAGCGTGTGCGCGCTGATTTCTATGTTGTTTATGCGGGTATCAATACACTGAATCGCACACAGTTGCCATTGTATCCAGAGGTTCGCTGTAGAAATGCCCTGGTGCCGCGTTGATATATTGTGTACTCATTTCGTAAAAGTGTTGTCAAGCCAGCAACCAATACTGGCCGCTTGATGTCACAAGTAATGCAAGCCTAGCTACGGACCAGCATCTGATGGAATGCAAAATGACCATCAAGTTATTTTGGTATCAATGACTGCAAGTTACTCATAACCCTCGTATAGATGAGGAGGATGATGGAGGAGGCAACCGAGCTAGTACATATTGGGACTAGCGCACTGGAGGGTCTTGGCGCGAGTTTTTGGAGCGAGGCCCGTGTCGCGACAAGTCGCTCTGCTCCCAAGCAACCACCTTTCTTCCCCACGACTTGTTGCTATCTTGGTGGTCATTACCACCCGCTGATTTCCTCCCATTCCCTCGATATCTCTAGGATCCCAAGCACCATCGCACTAGGGATCGTACCGGCACTTCGATTACCCAATCCCTTGAAGCTTGAGGAGCGCGAAGGTCCCTTGTTCTCCGTTGCTTGCGACATCAACCGTCATCTCCCGCCATCAGATCAACAATATGGAAGACAGCCCTGTCGTTTCCAGCGGTCCTGCCGATGATATTCAGGCGGGCACCGCCGCTCAGGATGCTCCGGGTGACGTGATCAGTGCTTCCGGTGAGTGTTGCCTCCCTGCTCCCGCAGCGAATCGGGACATGTCGACCATCGCAACCGTGGGATGCGAGATCGCGGTCACAAGAAAGTTCTACTGAGAACGAAAATTATCCGCAGCTCCAGGGACTGATAACCCGCTAGATGCCCCTGCTTCCCCGAAACCCCAGACTGCCGATGGCGAACCCGAAGATGAGGAGATGGGCGGTACAGAGACCGAAACCAAGAAGGAAAGCGAGGGTGATGAGATTGCCGAAGTCGCTGCGCAATCAGGAGCAGAGGGCACCGCGGAAGAGAAGCCTGCACAGTCTAAGGCTTCGGCCGAGAACTCT
This sequence comes from Aspergillus aculeatinus CBS 121060, assembly GCF_003184765.1. Classification (NCBI taxonomy): domain Eukaryota; kingdom Fungi; phylum Ascomycota; class Eurotiomycetes; order Eurotiales; family Aspergillaceae; genus Aspergillus; species Aspergillus aculeatinus. The sequence goes on from NW_020291484.1 coordinate 236,965, forward strand.
GCGCGCTCACATCTCGTTTCACAAACCCATGCCATCATTCTTCCTAGCTATACATCCTGGTTCGACATGCACCTGATCCACCCTATTGAGAAGAAAGCTCTCGCCGAATTCTTCAATGGTCGAAACCGCAGCAAGACCCCCGCGGTCTACAAGGACTACCGTGATTTCATGATCAACACATACAGACTCAACCCCATCGAATACCTCACAGTCACTGCATGCCGCCGGAATCTTGCCGGAGATGTATGCGCAATCATGCGGGTTCACTCCTTCCTCGAACAATGGGGTTTGATCAACTATCAAGTGAGTATTTGATGCAGATTTCCCACAATTTGACGCTGACATTATGTCCAGGTTGATCCTCAGACACGCCCATCGAACATCGGTCCTCCTTTCACGGGTCACTTCCGAGTAGTTGCCGACACGCCGAGGGGTCTGCAACCTTTCCAGCCCGGTCCCAATCACTTTGTAAAACCCGGCAAGCCTCTCCCCGCCACCGAGCGCGCAGCATCGGCTGCCCCTGCATCCAAGGCCGATCTCAACCTCGAAATCCGCCGTAACGTCTATGACGATAAGGGCAAGGAGATTACCCCTGCCAGCGAAGACAAGGAGAAGCAGACCAACGGTGAGGGCTCGGCAGCCAACGGCACCCCTGCTGATGCCACCAAGGCATTGGAGAGTGCCAGCAAGGAGCCAAGGAAGAAGTTCCATTGCTTCTCATGCGGTATCGACTGCACTCGTCTCAGATTCCACTACGCCAAATCGACGCCGGCGACCGCCAACCCCGCATCTGATAGCAAGTATGACCTCTGCCCCAACTGTTTCCTACAGGGCAGGATGCCTTCTAGTCACAATGCCTCCGATTTCGTCAAACTTGAAGAAAGCCCTTACACAATCGCCCCCGATAAAGATGCCCCGTGGTCTGACTCGGAGCTCATCCTGCTTCTTGAGGGTCTGGAGAACTTTGACGATAACTGGGAACAAATTGCCAACCATGTCGGCTCGAGGACTAAGGAGGAGTGCGTGATGAAATTCCTGCAGCTCGAGATTGAGGACAAGTACCTTGACGACACCCCCGAGGTCCGGGCGGCGGCTGGACGCGATCCGATCAGCCAGTCCGAGAATCCGGTCCTTTCTGTGGTCGCATTCTTGGCCCAGATGGCCGAGCCTTCTGTGGCTGCTGCCGCGGCTGGTCGCTCGGTGGAGGAAATCCGCAAGGAGCTCCGAAAGCAACTTGAGAAGGGTTCTGGAGCCGAGAAGACCCAGGAGAAGGGCAAGGAGAAGGAAAGTGCAGTGAAGGCAGAAGACTCCATGGAGGTAGATGCTACTCGCGAGGAACCCGCCGCTGAGACGGTCCAGAGCACCGTTGCCAACAAGGAAGGCAAAGCTTCCCTCCCTACTGTTGCTCTGGCTGCCTCTGCTGCCCGCGCTGGTGCCTTGGCGTCTCACGAAGAACGGGAAATGACCCGCCTGGTCTCGGCTGCGGTGAACGTGACGCTGCAAAAGTTCGAGATCAAGTTGGCACAGTTCAACGAAATGGAGGAGATCATTGAGGCTGAACGCCGCGAACTCGAGCTCGCTCGCCAGCAGCTCTTCTTGGACCGAATGGCCTTCAAGAAGAGAGTCAAGGAGGTTCAAGACACTCTTCAGTCGGTCAGTCTGAAGGGCCCCGGAGAGGAGACCAACGCCCTGCTCGCCGATGCCGCCACGGCGGGTATCGGGAACCGGTACAACTTCCAGCCTACGGGTGCTGATGCTAGCCGGGGGGTGCAACCATTGAGCGCAGAGGCCGGGGCTGACTACAAGGCCTTGGACTTGTAATGAGATCTTTTCATTTCGTCATAAACGCCATGCATTGTTGGACACGTCTTTTGAGTGGCGAAGAATATCTAATGATATCTGTCCTTTTTTACTGCTGTCATGACCTGGGCAGGAACGCTGAAAGGTGGTGTCATCTTTCTTTTCTTTTCTTTTTTTTTTTTCAATAATATCCCATTGTATTTTGTACAATATCACAGGGGAGGGGCGAGCAGAAGGCAAAGAGCCTGCCAGGGAGTTTGTTGGAGATACTGAGGCTTGGGTAGAAGCGACGCGTGGCTTTGGTGATCAATGATGGGGACTCACTATGGTTTGATTCTTCAATGTTTCTTTTTTACTAGGTAGGAAAAGGCGCACATGATTCCTGTTTTTTTGTCTTGCTATTGGGAGTTCCGAGCTATCTGTGCCTGCGAGTCAATGAATACACTTTTTCCCTGATACGCTGGATGACCATGGTAAGCCTTTCCAGGTCCTCTACTTTCCCATGGGCATGAAAACGCGGTGTTCCGGAACTACGTGGGTGTTCCGGAAGTAGGTGACCCATTCATTACTTACACACACGGTGGCCCGGTTCTAGGTGGCCCATTGAGACGCGAACAGGTCACCACCAAATGGGGTTTTCGAGAAAAAAAGTAAACAAAACAAAAAAACAAGATCTTCGTACACCACGGGGTCTCTCACTTTCATTCTTATTTCTTCTTGTAAATCGCTTATTCCTCTCTTGCCATCCAATACCTCCCCCAACCCCCTTCTACCTTACTAGGTAAACACCAAGTTAACCCTGAACGGAGTAACCTTACTTATATCGACCCACCCACCAACCATGCCTCCCCACGACCCTCTCGCCGACCGCCTCGCCGCCATCCCCGAAGCGTACAGAGACGTCTTCACCCGCCTCGTCTCCTCCGCCCTACACCCGGAGCTGAACGTCAACCGCCGCCGCAAAGCCCCTGTCACAGGCACGAGCACGAGCACGAAGAAACGCTCCTCGACCGACGCGCAGCTTGACGTTATCGACGTCGACGCCGAGGATGACCACCACGACAACGATAAGGAAAACAGGTCGTCGCGCGGGGGCCGGTCTTCTGTTAACAAGAACTGCGATGAGGTCCGCCAGGAGATTCGCGACTTTCTGGACGCGCGGCAGATGCAGCCGGGACAGTTTCAACGGCTGATCGGCGTGTCGGCGAAGTCGTATCGGGATTTTGTGGGTCATAGTGGTCCCGAGAAGGGGGCGAGGTCGGTCACGTTTGTTAAGGCGGGGGAGTTCTTTCGGGGGTTCGAGGAGGGGAGAAGGGTGGGTAGGGGTGTCATGCTGCAGGGGCAGGAGCAGCAGCAGCGGGTTTTGGGGGATGTTTCGGGGAATTCTACTGTGGCGACGGGTGGGGGTATGGCGCCGGCTACGAAGAAGAGGGCGAAGACGGCTACGGCGGCTACGGCGGGGAAGGGTAGAGGTAGTCGTGCAGCGGATGGAAACTCGGAGTATGATGTTTCTGGTATTGAATTGGAGGATGAGGAGGACGAGGAGCTTGAGGTGCCCGTCTTTGAGACTTGTGATCGAGTCAGGGACATGATCCGGAAGCATGTTGCGAAGCCCAGGGTCACAAAGGCCGGGTTCCTGAGGGATGCGGCCAAGGCGGCATTCCCTGGGGGCGAGAAGACGATCAACCCCGGTTTGCTGCAGGTGTCCCTCAAGCAAGAGGGCGCCCTCGTGGGAAACACGGGCATAGTCTTCTATGCGGCGTATGTCTTCTTCGAGAAGTTGAGGATCAAGAATGGGGAGCCGAAGGATGATTTTCGCCTGACCATGGAGGAGATCTGGCCCTTTGGGATCGAGCGAGAGAAGCCGGTCAACGGACCCTGGATCGTTGCGACCGGAAGTCAGCCATACATCAACGAGTTTGGGCAACTTCGGGTCCTGCGAAATTGTTATCCATAGGAGAGATTAGCAGGTGCGCTTGCTGTGAAGCATCCAAAAGACCCATTTGTCGGGGTATGATGCAATTTTGAAGGTGTGATTCAATTCCCTTGAGGAGTGTCTTAAGTGGTGTGTATGTTAGTGAATCTTGACGTCGGGTGCGTCTTGAGGTTGATCGTTGCCTTGCTGCTCGGGCTTCAATTGACCTGCGAGCAATTTCCCCTGAGAATCGACGCCCTCGAAGATCTCAGCTGTCATGTCTTTCCTCGCTGGAAGAGTGGGTCTGGTCATAGATTCTCGTTTCCATGTAAACCTGTGCTTTACTTTCCCAGTCCCGGCTTCTTCGATTATGAGAACGCGGGGTATGAGACTTGAGATGCGCATCCAGATTCTGAGCATGAACCGACGTGTGAACACATGAGGTCGCCCGGCCGCATAGGGCTTGAACGTCTGACCCTTCTTTGGGCCATTCACCAAGAATTCAACATCGAGCTCTGGCTCAGATGGAGGAGCAGGGGTAGTTCCAGTGGCTTTCCTTCTTTTAGGTGGCGTCCATGGCAATTGGCCTGATATTAGACCTTCAAGAATCTTTAGATCGCGGCGTGGGACTGGTGGAAGGAGGTTGGCCAAGACTTTGCTGTACCATTTCTTTCTGATATTCCTTCGCCGGCAATGTGGAACCGGCCTAGCCCATGAATTCTTTTCGGGGATGACCGGCTCAAAATCCTTGATTCTTGGGGCTGCATCGAGATATTGAAGCAAAGGTTGCTGGAGCTGAGCCTTCAACAGATCTTGAACGACCCTAGGCGGTTTCCAGTCCTCTGTCATGCTATTTTTGGCCAAAAGATCTTCTAAACACTTCGGCTTCGGCTCCGAAGGCCGAGTCGTTCGAGTAATGAGGCTTAGAATGAGTTCCCTCCTCCGCCTCCCGGTGCGACCATATGCCATGCGTAGGACTTTCTCTAGTGGTTTCATATAACCTTGATTGGCTCTTTGTAGTACCGACAGACCCTTGATAGCTGTCTTCCGTAGTCGCCAGCGTTGCCATAGATCATTCCGTTCTTCGAAGCTGGGGTTGTTCGCATAGTGTCGGAATCGACCGAGGACATAGCGATGCATATAGCCTTTGGCGACGGGGTCGGGGAGATAAGATGCCTCGCGAAGGAGTGATCGAAGGAGATGCCGCCATGTCGCCGCGGGAACCGTGACTGGCGACACAGGGTTGATTTTCGTTGACATCATTAAGAACTGATTATTGACTTGTTTTCTTGCTTTTGCGGAGTTCGTTGCTCTCTAGCCGACATCCTTTTCTTTCCCCCGGGATGTTTGATTGTTCGATTGTTCGAGTTGTACGGCAGAGATCAAGGCGGTCAAAAAGGCGGAAGTCCCAAAGGGGTAATAGTACTCCGTAGATTGTTTTCTCTGAAGGCGAAACGCGAAAACGGTTCAGGTTAGCCGCGCACGCGACGGGCGAACATCGAGAGTTTCCCCGCGAAGCTTTACTTGACTTCTTCCTCCTCATGTGATTGAATTTATTGTTATTATACAAGCCAAATCTCTCTTAATCATCTGGAGTCTCATGTAGATATTATTTGAAGCGGGAAGGGTTTACATGCTTTGATCCCTCCCTGCAGACTGACTACAACACCCCCCCCCCCCCGGTCCCTTTCATCCCCTTCACGGTCGGAGCGCCAGCCACGCGCCTCCCTTCAATCTTGCGCGACTTCCCGTGGTCTGCCCAGTAATCCCGAGGCCGAGAGGATTCCCAGCATAGGTGCAGTTCCCCACATGCTTTTACTCTTTTGTTTGATATACTGAATCTGTCATGCCATTGGCCTGGACGGCTACAATTCGACTTCAAACTGACATCTTTTCTCGTTAAGCTGCCTTTAACAGGTCTGGTACCTGGGCTGGACACCCTACACACGCAGTAACCTGGACACAATGGCTTCCAACAACCACCACCCACCGCGCCCGACCCTGCAGATGTCCTACTCGCAGAGCAGCATGGGCTCGGCCAACGGCATGACTTTTTCACAGTCGCACATGGGCTCGTTCAACGCTTCTCAATCTGTAGCCTCCACCCCCCGAGCTACTCCGCCTCCGAAAGCCTCACACCAGTCGACCATGTCTTATAGCTACGCCAATGGATTGCCCAATGGACCTAGGGGTAGTTTCAGTACCTTTGAAGACATGCATGGTTATGGCACTGTTTATGAAGAATTCAAACCGCAGATTTACAAGGTTAGTCTCTCGGCGCATCTACCCAGGTCAACTACTTCCTAAAGCCGCTAATATACGCTTGCCCTTTCCTACAGGCTGTCTACTCTAATGTCGCCGTCTACGAAATGGAGGTGAATGGGGTTGCTGTGATGAAACGCCGCACCGACTCTTGGCTCAACGCCACTCAGATTCTGAAGGTTGCAGGCGTTGTCAAGGCCAGACGGACGAAAACACTGGAGAAAGAAATCGCGGCTGGCGAGCACGAAAAAGTACAGGGTGGCTACGGCAAATATCAAGGGACTTGGGTGAATTACCAGAGAGGTGTGGAGCTGTGCCGCGAATACCATGTTGAGGAAATGTTGAGACCGCTTCTGGAATATGATCAGGGCCCCAATGGAACGACCGGGAATGCACAAGACTCCTTGGACACTCCGACGAAGGAGCAGGCAATGGCTGCCCAAAGGAAACGCCTCTATAACCACATGGACAACCGTGGTATGTCCCAGCCGCAGCAGGGCACCTTCTTCCAGAACATTTCTCGCACTGCTGCTACTGCGGTCAATGCTATGAGCAAAGCCCGCTTCGACTCACCGGCCGCACGTGGTGTTGACGGAAGGAAGTCGAATGCTATGCGAAAACCCTCACAGCAGCTAAGCAGTCAAGATACTCTCCCATTCAACAGCCAACAGAGCATGTACAGTGTTGCATCTGACAGCGGCTTCGCAAGCAATGTTCAAAGCAATGGTCGGTATCCAGGGAACGTTGGCTCAGGCTTCGAGTTTGAGGAGTCGAACGAACCTCCTCGCAAACGCATGAGATCTGCTTCCAACCATGCGCCACCTTTCGGACTTCCCTATGAACAATCAACTTTGTCGATGAACGAACCAACTCCCACTGAACCCAACGACTCATTCTACCAGGACATGGATGTTTCCAATTCCATGGTCGATGGCACAAAGCGTGGATTTGAGCCTCTGCAACCTGCCACTACTCCCGAGAGATTCCAGAAGATGAAGCTTATCATGACGTTGTTCTTGGACAAGAGGACGAAGGACTTTTCGAAGCATCCTGCCTTGATGCAACTATCCGGAGAAGACCTGGAAATCCCGTTGGACGAATACCGTAACAATGCACTTCATTGGGCAGCAATGCTTGCTCGCATGCCACTTGTGTATGCACTCGTGGAGAAAGGCGTCAACATCTTCCGGCTGAACGGGGCAGGTGAAACGGCCTTACAAAAATCAGTTGGAACGAGGAACAATCTCGACTATCGGAGTTTTCCACGTCTACTACAGGTGTTGGCCCCCACCATTGACATGGTTGATTATAGTGGGCGAACAGTACTACATCACATTGCCGTGATGGCGGCAACTGGCGGCGGGGGCCATGTGTCGGCGAAACACTATCTAGAGGCTCTTTTGGAATTCATTGTTCGCCACGGTGGTTCTTCATCGAATCAGCTAGGGCATGCTGGTGTCGTGGAGAATGGGCAAACCCTACCGCAAGCCGGGGAGGTCATAACGCTGGGTCGGTTCATATCCGAGATTGTTAACCTTCGAGATGATCAAGGAGACACTGCGCTTAATCTGGCGGGACGCGCACGCTCCGTCCTTGTACCCCAGCTTCTGGAAGTCGGCGCAGATCCTCATATACCAAACCATACCGGTCTGCGACCGGCCGATTATGGAGTGGGTGTGGATATGGTTGATGGCAATGGCCAATCCCAACAAGCCGGGAATAGGAATGACTCTTTCATGGACCAATTGGCCAAAACCAAGAAAGAGATTCTAGACTGTAAGAGCTCGACCGCATTGTTTATAGGATTACTTGGCTGACAGACTTTTAGCGACATTGGCGCAGATCACTTCATTGGTGCACGAGACGCTAGGCGGCATTGATAGGGATCTGGCTTCCAGCTTGACAAAGAAGCAAGAAAAGTTCGACCACTGGCATGCTAAGATTCGCGAGTCGGCTAAAGCCCGACAGATTGAACAGAAGCACCTGGACGACCTGAAGAGTAGAGCTTCAGAGCGCATTGAACTTAGCCGTCGATGCAAGAACCTTGAAAAGTCGTCGGAAGACCTCCTTACTAAACTGAAAGAGACAGAGGGAGGATCATTTGATCTGTCCAAGAAGTACTTGCTTGGTGATGCCGACAAAGAGTTCGGACTAGATATTGCTGCGTTCGAAGCGATCTTCCCTGACAACTTTGATCCAAGTTCTGGGTTCTCCGAGCAGCAAGCTGCTTTTCTTCGCTCGTTTCCACCTGCAGAAAGCATACAGCAACGAATAGAGGGATACCACAAGTTCAACGATAACATACTGGAAGAGGTGGAGCGCCTTAGATCCAAGAACGTCGTTCTAGGACAAAACTACCGTCGAGTGGTCATGGCTTGCACCGACTGGACTGCCGAGCAAGTAGATGAAGCGGTGGAAGGGCTCACGCAATGCGTCAAGGACCTCAACGACAATCCAGTTCCTGAGGATGAAGCTATTGAGATCCTGATGAAGGACCGAGGTCAAGACTGGTGATCTTGTCCTCTGATGGCCTTCCATTCGAACGTCAAGAGTACACACATCACATTTTTCTTTTTCTTTCCCTCCCTAGACATCCATTGGCACTAGCGGCTGTTTTCAGATTTTCTACCCATTCTTGTCTATTTGTTCATGCCTGGTCGGAGTCCGGCCAGACAAAAGGAAGCATTGTTCATGTGAATGGACTACGGTGTTTGAGCATATTTGATCAGATGTTTTTCAAGTATTGATGTCTGTGCTTGCAGATACCCTTAGGGCACATGTACTGGATTTTAACGGCTAATATGATTGTGACATCTACATCTCCCGTGAACCCTTGCAGGATGGCTTTTGGCAAGTCAGCAGGCTCAAGCGATGCCAAGCTGAATTTAAGCGGCTGCGTTGGCTTCGATAAATATCTGGTGAACTGGTAGTGTTACCAATCGGCAAGAGTATCCAATTGACGGAATCATCGTAACCTTGGCTTCTCGAGGGTTTTCGGTTCGCATAGCCTAAAGTGCTTCATTTACCCGACTTTGAGCCACCAAGCCCCCAGGATCCCCGGACTACGAACAATCCACCCCGCCTTTTTTGGGGTATTTGAAGCAGGAAACTTCGGCCTTCGAGCTTGTCGGTGCTAATACCTCACATCTGCAAACGGTCCGGAGACTTGCACTCCAAGATTGCCACATCCTCGGACAGAGCCATCGTTGTTATCCTCGTTCTATCTCGTATAAGTCACAGCTAGCCGATCTACAGGATGTCAGCTGGAATCCTCAAGGTCAAAGGCAATCAGGTGGTAGACAACAATGGCGATGAGGTGCTCCTCCGTGGCGCTGCCATAGGTGGATGGGCCAAGTACGTCCAACTCCCGATTCAACAGAGCCACTACTGTCTGACCCCCCGTCTAGCATGGAGAATTTCATCACAGGTTTTCCGGGCCATGAGTCCCAGCACCGCGCTGCCATGCGAAAAGTCCTGGGCCCCGAGAAGTACGAGTTCTTCTTCGACCGATGGCTGGAGTACTTCTTCACTGAAGCCGATGCCAAATTCTACGCGGAGCTGGGATTGAACTGTCTGCGCATCCCTTTCAACTTCCGTCACTTGGAGGATGATATGAACCCACGAGTCTTGAAAGAAAGCGGCTTCAAACATTTGGACCGGGTCATTGATCTTGTAAGTTATGGGATCTCGGCCGTTCCCTTGGCCACATGTAGAGAGTGTGTAGGAGGGCTGACTGACGAGTGTGTTTCTGCGCTGGACGACAGTGTGCCAAAGAGAAGATCTACACGATTCTCGACATGCACACTACTCCTGGCGGACAGAATCCCGACTGGCACGCGGATAATCCCACCAGCTACGCCGCGTTTTGGGACTACAAAGACCACCAGGATCGGACGGTGTGGCTATGGGAGCAGATCGCGGCGAGATATAAGGCCAACCCGTGGGTTGCTGGGTACAACCCCCTCAATGAGCCCTGCGATCCGGAGCATGTTCGCCTCCCGGCGTTCTACGAGAGGATCGAGAAGGCGATTCGGCAGGTCGATCCGGACCACATCCTCTGGCTGGATGGTAATACCTTTTCGATGGAGTGGAAGGGCTTCGACAAGGTTCTTCCGAACTGCGTTTACTCCATCCATGATTACGCGGTGAGTCTTTTGTTGACATTGTACATCGAGGGTTGGGCTTCGCGTTCGTTAATCTGATACTGCTCTCTCTCTCTCGCTAGTCCATGGGCTTCCCCACGGGGCAACGGTACAAGGGTACCCCGGAGCAAAAGCAGCACCTCGAGCGGTCGTACCTCCGCAAGGTTGAGTTCATGAACCAGCATGGCACGGCCATCTGGAACGGGGAGTTCGGCCCCGTCTACGAGAACCCGCGCGTCGAGGTCGAGGCCGACACGATCAACGAGGAGCGCTACAACCTGCTCGGCGAGCAGCTGCGCATCTACGACAAGTACAAGATCCACTGGTCGATCTGGCTGTACAAGGACATCGGCCTGCAGGGCATGATCCACACGAACCCCAGCAGCAAGTGGAACCAACGCATCCAGCCGTTCCTGGACAAGAAGAGCCGGCTCTGGCTCGACGCCTGGGGCCGGTTCCCGCACCCGGAGCCCGCCGCGGCCCTGAAGCCGCTGGTGGACTGGATTGACAAGGTCCAGCCGCGGGCCAAGGACGCCTACCCCACGCCGTGGGGCACGGAACGCCATGTGCTGCGGGCGGTCTTTCAGACGTTCCTGGCGGCGAGTTTTGTGGAGGAGTTCGCGGAGTTGTTCCGGGGGCTGGATGAGAAGGAGCTGGACGAGCTGGCTCACAGCTTCCATTTCGATGAATGTGTGAAGCGGGAGGGGCTGAATAGGATCCTCAAGGAGCATGCTAAGGTGCCTGGGCAGTGAGCTAGCTCGAAGTCGAGCGTGGTGTATGTACTCATGTATGAACTGTGCTGCTGCTGGAATGATCAAGGACGTGGTCATAGCGCTGTAGGTGGTGTTTGGCCGATTGGGTTAGGTAGATAGTCTAATTGCCACGACCAAGTTCATTTGTACTGTCACCGCCCGAGCTATCCTTATCGATAGAGTCGGCAGAAAAAAAAACCCCGCCATCCCGCTTCGTTTTTTCCCACTTTGGTCTGACTCTGCCCTCTAGCCACTTCTGAAATTGTCTTGCTGGGAAGTTGGCTCTGTCGCGGTGGTTTCCTGATCGTCAAGAACTCATAGCATGAGTCTGTGATTGATCCTTTCCCGAGATTTTTCTATAATACCTAACGAATTGCTAATGTGAAGAGCCTGCTCTGTTTTATCTTGATTAACAATCATTCGTACCTGAAATCCCGCCTTGCGACTACCATTGATCATTCCCGGATCTTCTGCGCCCACCTTTCCTTTCCTCAAGTCATAGTCCTTCAATTGAGCACTCATCATGACTGACACCACTGAATCTCTCCCCGCGTTCTTGAACACGGCATTCGACGAGACATCGTCAGTGCGGGACCGATACGACCCCATTTCGCTCGCAGACGCCGAGATCATCCCTATACTGCAACTGCCGCTCGCAAGGGAGGTTTTTGGACACAATGCGGAGGAGAGTGCTCTGGATCGCATCGTCAAGGGCGAGGTATCCTATACCAGCTTTCTGGTCGAGAAAGTGCAGGCGGTCTCGCAATCACCCGTGGAGGGCTTGACTTCCGACCAACAACGCTCGCAGTTGCTTCACATTGCCCTGGCTGCTCTCTTCGCGTTCCTGCAATCCAACGTTACGGGCCCTCCTTTGACCTACAGCCCCGCCGACACCATCATCCCCGCTGCCCTGCGGCCCGACGCAGTCACCCTCCGAGCCGTTCGTGCCCATGTCATTCGTAACCTCTCCGTCGACGGTGAGGCAGCATACAAGCTGACCCCCAACGTCGAGCTGTTTGCTGTCGCCAAGGCCATTCTGGCCGGTACCGATGTCCTGGTGACGAACGGCGGCCCGCTGGTGGCCCGGACGGCACGACTCCGCGTTAATTTCCTCCACCAGAAGATGCTGTCGGAGGTCACTGGTACCCTGCAGGATGCAATCTACAACGAGCTCGATGACATTAGCAAGGTGGTCTTGGGTGCTCAGTGCACTGCGCAGGAGAAGGGAAGCTTTTTGCTCGAGAGAGCCACTATCCACACCGTCCACGGCTTCGACGCCAAGGCCCGCGCAGATCTCGAGCAGGCCGCCAAAGAACGGAAGTTCGAGTTTGCTTTGACCGGTAAATTGGGCAAGAGAACCAAGTTCCAGGAACGCGATGTCAGTCAGCTCGTGATTCTGGCCAAGAGCGCCGAAACGACGTCGGAGGACAACAAGGGCGAGAACGCCTCGGGCCCGAAGAACCTTGATCTCAACGACGATACCCTGTTGGAATCTATCTCCTTCGCTAAGGCCGAGGCCAAGGCCGAGGGAGAAGAATCTCAAGACAAGCCGGTGACTGTGCAGGATGAAGCGGCACTTCCACCGGCATTGGCTGCCCTTGATCCGGGCGACCAGCCGAAACTCGAACCCATTGACTCCGCCATTCTTCTTGCCTTCGCATCGGCTATCACCAACACCGCACCGGAGAACGGCATCACCCGCGAGGAGACAGCGCCCTACGCTACCCGCGTCTTAGAAGGTGGCAGCTCGAACTGGCAGATCTACACTCAGGGTTTGTTGGTGCGTAGTCGCGTCGAGGGCCACCGATCCAGAACCGTCGAGAGATCTGTGCTGCAGATGCAAGCTCTCGTGGATCAGGTCATCGCCGACACCGCCACCTCTGATGAACAAGCCGGCATTGCCGTCGATGAGCCCACGACCTTCCTGCCGCGCCCCGAGAAATCCGAGTCCGCCTCGGCCGCCGAGAGATTGCAATACGTGTGGCTCATGAACTTCTCCACCCGCTGGGACCTGGAGGCCGAGCTTGCAACTCGGTGGGTCAACCTTGGAGGTCTGCGGACCGCCCTTGACATCTACGAGCGTCTCCAGATGTGGGCTGAGGCTGCACTCTGCTACGCCGCAACGGAGAGGGAGGACAAGGCCCGCCAGATGGTCCGCCGGCAGCTCTACCAACCAACGGGTCAGGATCCCGATGATGACAGCGAGAGGTTCGAAGGACCGGAGCTGTCTCCCCTGCCCGCCGATGCGCCTCGCCTCCTCTGTATCCTGGGTGACATCGACACCGACGCCGGCATGTACGAGCGGGCCTGGGAGGTATCGAACCAGCGATACGCGCGTGCTCAGCGGTCCCTGGCCCGCCACTACCTCACCCTGAAGCCCCCGGCCCTCGAGAAGGCCGAAGAAGCCTACCGCAAGAGCTTAGACATCAACCGTCTCAACCACAGCGCCTGGTTCGCGCTGGGCTGCGTCCAGCTCGAGCTCCACCACTGGGACGACGCCATCTTCTCCTTCACCCGCACCGTGCAACTCGACGACACAGACGCCGAAGCCTGGAGTAATCTGGCGGCCGCGATTCTCCGCTCCCCCAAGCCCGACGAAGAAACCCCCGTCGTCATCTCCGAGCAACCCCGCAAGCCCAAGGCCCCTCTCGCCGACGACGAGGAGGAAGCCTCCGGCGACGACGACGAGGCTCCCGCCCCGGAGGACCCGTACAAACGCAAGCGCGAGGCCCTGGCCGCCCTCCACCGCGCCGCCTCGCTCAAGCACACCGACGCGCGCATCTGGGACAACGTGCTGACGGTCGCGGCCTCGATCCCGCCGCCCTTCACCCCGTTCCGCGACGTCGTCACCGCCCAGCGCCGCCTCATCGAGCTCGTCGGCTCCAAGAAGGGCGAGAAGTGCATCGACATGCCCATCCTCGGCATGCTGGTCGACCACCTGGTCCGCGCCTACGAGTACCAGGACCTGCTCATCCGCATCGACGACAGCAACCCCGCCTCCGAGCGCATCGTGCGCTCCGGCACCGTCCCCGGCCAGATTCTCTCGCTCGTCGATCAGGCCGTCGTGCCCCTCATCACCCACTCCGCGCCCATGTGGCTGCTAGTCGCCAGCGTCGAGGCCTGGCGCGACCAGCCTTCCAAGGCGTTCGAGGCCCATGAGAAGGCCTGGCGCGCCACGGTCGCGTCCTCCACCCAGGGCGCGTTCCAGATGGGCGACGAGAAGAAGTGGTTGGAGGTCGTGCGCGCCACCGAACGGTTGGTCCGTGATGGCTACGCCCGCTACGGTCCCATGGATAAGGAAGGTCAGGAGGGTGCTGCGGAGGGCGAGGCCGAGTTGGTGGCTAAGGATTGGCGGTTCAAGGCCCGCAGTGCCGTGCGTGGTATCCTGGGTAAGGGCAAGGAGTTCTGGGAGGATTCGGAGGGGTGGGAGCGCCTGAAGGCCTTGCAGTCTGAGGTGGGCAGTGCATAGATCATTGATCCTGTGTGATTCAAATGCATGTATAGAGAAAGAGCTCGCGTGTATGCGGTTGTGTGTGAAGCATTTATAAAGCTGGTTACCGAGGTCGGACCAGGTTTCTATTAAGTCACGATTATTCATGTTCCGAATCTGAAATTTCAAGCAGACATTGTGTGTTTTTTTCTTTGCCAGACAAAGGTAATATTGATCCTATTTACCTGATTGTGATTTGGAACACCGTCTTCATCGCCCTCGGTGCCTCTGGGCAACCGAGATACCCAGCCTACCTGTGGGCCAAGTCCCTCATCGCACTCATTGGGGTATCGGGGTTTGGGATTCAAATCGTGGCTTGCTGTCGATCTTGCGCTTTAGCATGCCGCAGAAACTCTCGAAGAGAACAGTGTCTGTTCCTTTGATCCACCGGATGATCACCTTCACCCCTTTGTCGTCGCTGAACTCTTTCTTCAACTGCACCCCGAACCCGAGAGCGGCCTTGCTTTCCTCTACCCGGGGCTGGTCGGCCATCGCGTCTGGGTTGCGCAACTTGCGGCGGGCCTGACGGGACCAAACGTTCTGCATCGCGAAGCCCACGCCTGTGGCGAGGCTCTTGCGCCAGAGCCACTGGAGGGAGAGCGCGCCGAGCTCTGCGTCAACGGTGGTAGCCACCTCATCAATTGACTCGGTCGTGGCCGTGAAGGTATATTCGGAAGGGAATGGGAGAAGGTGTTTCGGGATCGTAGTGATGCCTCGGGCTACGGCCTGGTTTATCCGTCAGGGTTGGGGACAGACTCCCTCTATGCACAGATATGGGCACATACCGCTGTCGGACGGATATCGGTCCATGACCAGGCTAGGGCCCATCGCTTGGTCTTGTTACCCTGGACGAACTCTGTCACGGCGTAGTTGTTGTTGCCATGCTCAATCAACTTCTCGATGAGGACGGATATGCTGCTCAGCTTGCCGCACATCGATGTGTACCAAAGTACCTTATTGCGCAGCTGCAGACTTTCTTCGATCATTCGGGAGATGAAAGCGACTTCTCCACCTGCTGTTACCATCTCGACTTCTGCACCTGTGCATGCCTGGGGGGGGGGGTTGCGTAAGTGGACGAACGATCTGAATCGCGGAGGTCGACGCTCATACCGAGAAGGGTGGCCTGTCCTTGGCTTCGGCAGATGCTACCATCTCATCCTGAGAAGCGTAGAAGGGAGGATTGCACATGGTAAAGTCTAGTCTTCGTTGTGTGAGGCAGAGCAGATACAATAAGGGCCTGTTGAACAGACCTGTCGACTTTGAGTTTCGTGTCCAATGGAATGAGTTTCTCCTCTGAATTTGTTCTAACAACCGTGATTCGCGAGTCAAGCCCATTGGCGATTACGTTTGCTCGCGACGACTCGATATTGCCTTCGTCAATATCTACATAGTGTGAGTGAAATCCGCATGTGCTTGTGGCTCCGCAAATGGACTTACCTGTAGCAAAAAAGCTCCAGCCAGGCCGCATGGAGCAGCCTAATAAAGGGTAGATGCTGCAACATCCTGTCCCGCTGTGGTTTCACGATCAATGCTTGATCTGTGGGATTATAATGTGCGACGTACATGTCAAGTCCGACGACTTTTCGATCGGCGTCGTAGCGACCCTGGTACTTGTCTCCCGTGGTATCGAGGAGATCTTGCAGCCAGAGGATATAGTTCAGCCTATGAACGGTTAAAACCCATGTGCAGCAGCCTATTAATGATCGCGTGTCTTTCTTCTATACCTGTTCGGAACCTGTACTGCATAATTAGCGAAGCTGGTCACAGTTGTTGACGATCTGGGATTGTTCGGGATCTGCATACCGGAGGGCAAAGTCTCTTGTCCGGAATGTTCACCTTCAGGCCGAAATCTCGCTGTAACAGACTCTTGGTCAATTGTCTATGTTCGTTAGCTCGCGGCTTGAGAGTGTTTAGAGTGTCTTTGGTAGCATTAAGGGCCCACCTCACGGCATCGGGGTCGGTAAAGTCCAATTGCCCGTTAGATTTAAGACTAAATTTGGGACTTATGAGCTTTTTTTGCCGGTCATTTCATTGACGAATCAAGTGGCTTGCATGGGGAACGTACTACTTTGCGAATTCCGGGGACTGCAGGGCAAGGGCGGTGAAGTCGATATCATCCTTGTAGATATTGCGTGATGCGCTCATGGTGTCACTGCCAACGAAGGAGGGGTCAGGTGTAAGACATCAAAGAAAGAAAATAACGATGATGCTGCTGATGATGAAATGTGCAGGAGGGGGCTCCCATGGAAGCACACCGTGGATGTGGGTGGAGTCTACCCGAGGCAAATCCACTGACACGCGACAGGAACATGCAGGAGGAGTACTTTAGGTCGACAGGGGGAGGACTTAGTCTAGCGTGGACCAAGTATGAGTACTGAGTACTTTACTCATGTACACTGAATCCGCTTGGTACAGTTCTGAATATGAGGTAGGTGGTAAGTGTCGAAGAAGTCAGACAAAAGTGATGGAATTGAAGAGCCATAGTCAACAATGGATCGATCAGTTCTATGCCTGCCTTTCTGGGCCAATTCAGCCTGAGGCTGCAACAAGGCTGGATAAGGCGGAGAGCAATGACATCACCCCACTCACGGTTTGTTGCGCCCTGGACTCAGGGCTGGCTTTTGATTGCATTTCCGCGTCTCCATATTAGATTCTGATATTATTACCTCACTTTAATCTCTCCCACTGGTCCCTGCCCGCATGCCGATCGCCTTGGCGGATCTGGAACTGTTCCCAGGCAGAAACCCTTTTACACAGTCCACAGTCGTTATCTTCTGATTGATTTCCGATCGTTGGTGGATCCCCCATCCCCCCCCCCTCCTCTCCCCTCTTCCTTTTCCCCATTCTTTTTCCTCCCACCAGCTGCAGTTGACAGACCCGGCTGCAGATTTCCCCTGCCTCTTTTCATCACTTAAAATTTACTATAACTCTATCGCGCTGGATCACGATGGAGAAGCTGAAGTCTAAAATCGATCACTTGGAGGATCATCTCAAAGGTTAAGCTTCTTTCTCCCTCGGTGGATTCGACTAATTAGCCGTTGGGAAAACAGACACCCACATCGAGAGTTTTGAGGCAAAGGCCTCTCATTTCAAGCACAAAGTCGGCAAATTCTTCAACATCATCAACCCCAATCATCGCCATGATGAAGCGCACGAACAGGAGACGGACCGCAAAAGAACCGCCATTTCCGAGTCCAACCGGTTTCAATCCTTCGCCCCCATCCGCGAAGGTAACCGGGTCAAGTGGTATGTTGATGCGCTCGACTATATGTGGGCCGTCTCCATTGCTCTGGAAGAGGCCAAGGAGGTCATCTACATAGCCGACTGGTGGCTCTCTCCAGAGCTCTTCCTCCGCCGGCCTGCGTATGCGCATCAGGAATGGCGACTGGATCAGGTCCTCAAGCGCCGTGCAGAGGCCGGGGTCAAGATCTACGTCATTGTGTATAAGGAGGTCCGGTTGCCGCCTCGGTTGCACAGTTGCACAGTCGCTGACGCGAAGTAAATAGGTGAATCAAGCATTGACCTGCAACTCGGCTCATACGAAGCATGCTTTGCGCGCACTATGTCCCGAGGGCTCGCCCGGCTACGGCAACATTAAAGTCCTCAGACATCCGGATCATAACATCTTCGAGAACGCTGCAGACATGACTCTGTACTGGGTAGGTCTGCACCCGCGCATGCGCCCACACTTAAATTGACCATCAATCTGTTAGGCACATCATGAGAAGTTTCTTGTCATTGATTATGCGTTGGCGTTCATTGGCGGTATTGATCTGTGCTTCGGAAGATGGGATGCTCATCAGCACCCTCTAGCCGATGTTCACCCTTCCAATCTGGAAGACGAAATTTTTCCCGGACAAGAATTTAACAACAATCGGATCATGGATTTCCAGAGTGTGCAAGACTGGCAGCAGAACGAGCTCAGCAAAGCGGAATACGGCCGGATGCCTTGGCATGACGTCGCCATGGGTGTGATGGGTGACTGTGTGTACGACATCGCAGAGCACTTTGTTCTTCGCTGGAACTTCATCAAAAGGGACAAGTACAAACGTGACCATGGCGTTGATTGGCTTATGCTTGAGGGTCGCACCGGGGAGGACGAGGATCTGGTGGGAGTACAACGCCCAAAATACCCTTGCGGCGACTACGTGCAACACCCCCTGAAGCCTCTCGAAACGAAGCCCCTTGGCAAGCAGGGATTCGCGCGGGCACAGATCGTGCGCAGCAGTGCTGATTGGAGTAGTGGCATCCTAACCGAGCACAGTATTCAGAACGCCTATAAGGATGTTATCAGCCAGGCTCAGCATTTCGTCTACATCGAGAACCAGTTCTTTAGTGAGATAACTTCGCTTGATCTAGTCTCGATCTTGCATACGCTAACAGCTTCTAGTCACGGCTACTGGAGACCAGCAGAAACCCATTCTGAACACAATCGGGCGGTCAATCGTCGATGCAGTCGTTCGAGCGGGCAAGGAAGGAAGGAAGTTTCGCGTGATCATCGTCATCCCCGCAATTCCCGGATTTGCAGGAGACCTCAGACAAAACGCCGCGACCGGCACACGCGCAATCATGGATTACCAGTACAAGTCTATTCATCGCGGCGAGCACTCCATTTTCGGGCAAATCTCTGCTCAGGGTGTAGACCCGAGACGTAAGTCGAACCACACCTAATGCGGGAAATCATGTCTAACATGAGCAGAACACGTCTTCTTGTTTAACCTACGGGCCTATGACCGTATTAACAAGACTCCCGCTCTCGAAAGTTTGGAAAAGGAGGCCGGCGTCACGTACAATGACATTCAACGTGGAATTGCTGAGTCTATCATGAGTGATAGTGTTCACCCTGCCATTGACAACGAAGGAGACAGGCATGAAGTTGGATATGATAACGCGCAACAGGAGAAGGAGGCGCGGATTGAGCAGTTGCGCAAATACGAAGAGCAGGTCGAACGTCATAGGGAGAAAGAGGGCTTGAAAGGCTGTGACACCGTGGCGCACACAACGATGCTCAACGGCGGTAGAATGTCTGACGAGCCTTGGGATGGCGAGCCCGACGCTGAGATAGACAACATTGTTCAAGAGGAACTTTATGTGCACGGCAAGGTGTGCATTGTCGATGACAGAATTGCCATTTGTGGAAGCGCCAATATCAACGATCGGGTAAGTCTTTTTCATTTTCCCCTTGCAGCTACCTACATTAGCCCCTGCGAGCAGGCCAATTAATCCATCTCGCACAGTCTCAATGCGGCTACCACGACAGCGAGTTAGCCATCGTTGTTGAAGACCAGGACTTCATCGATAGTACCATGGACGGTCAGCCATACAAGGCCGCCCGCCTTGCAGCAACCCTGCGTCGCCAGCTGTGGCGCGAACACCTCGGCCTGCTTCCCTGCCAGGAATACGATGCCTCGCAGCATCCCAACGCCCAGCCCCCGTACGCGTGCATGAATCAGATTCTCGAGGGGCCTGAGAATGACTTTGTCACGGATCCCATGAATGACGCACTGTGGGAGATGTGGACCAACCAAGCCACCGTCAACACCGACATATACCGGATGCTCTTCCGCGCGGATCCCGATGACAAGATCCTCACATTCGAGGATTACGATCACTTCGTTCCTAAAGGCATCAAGCAGGGCCATTTGTTTGACCCCTACCAACCCATCCAGGACACTCGCGAGAAGCTCGACAAGATCAAGGGACATCTGGTTTGGATGCCGTTGGACTTTTTGAAGGATGCGAATATGGCCGAACCTGGTTTGCAGGTGAACCAAATCACCGAGGTAAGCTTGTTCCCTTGGGTCACAATATGAATGGTATACTGATGATAGGCGAACAGAGTATCTACACCTGATTGACGGTGCTTTTCGTGAAATCTATGGGCCTCCGGCATGCCTCTAATCTCTTAATCATCTGCTTCACATCTGAAATGCATATCCCCTAGTGGTCTTTTGTAGTCTAGGATGACCCGGAGACTGTAATATGATTGTGTATTATCTACAGTCTACATCTAACCGAGCAGCTCCGTCTCGTATACCCCGGGAACCAGTAGAATAAAAGACGAGCCCGTGGTCCAATCGGTAGAATTACCAGAAGATTCCCGGCGTTCCCCCAAAACGTCTGCATACATAGGCTGGACTGTACAGTACAGTAGGGCCTACAAGGTTCCTTACCCTTACTGGATCTGCACTTTCCCATTCGCTCTCTCCGCAAGACAAGAGCCTCCAAACTGTGGACCGAACACAATGCCTCACTCCATCACCTTAAGCATAAAAAGATTATTAGCTCATGCCAGGCAATGACTGCTACAGAGGCCATGTCCCTCCCCATCTACACGTTCATCAAGCCAGTAAAGATGTGTATCACGGCGGAATACGGGGTCACAATGAGCGCGCATTCCATCCTCACTGTTTTGGTTCTCTTCTACTTCCTCGCCCACTTCTTCTTCAGTGCTACAAAATAACCCCCCCCCCCCCCTCTGAACCTCCAGAGTCCCTCTCTATCCGATACCAAAAAATCCTCTCTCATGTGAAGACCTACATATCCATCTATCCTGGCAGCGCCTTTACTGTACAGTTCAAGAGGCAGGATGTCAGGTAATGCAAGGGACGGCTCGTTGCTCGTTTAGCCAACCTTACAGCACAGCATCCCGGGGCTGTTGGCGTTGGCAAGCAAGCCGCTGACGCCCTGGCATTGTTATGTCACTGGTCTAGCTTGCTTTGATTTTTTTCCGTTGGGGGTATCCATATGTATGAGGGTAGGGGACATGCATGGTGTCAGAGATGTCGGAGAGCGGATTTGGATGATGGTTGGCGGTGCGGGGGAGGGAAATTCGGCGTTGAAGGCGGGGGGGAATCCGTTTGTCGCTCTGTTGGTTTGTCTTGTCTATACCTTTCTTTAGAACAACTAAAGGAGTTGGTGGCTGTACTATGCCCGGTTCGATATCAGTACCCAGAAGGAAGACAGGGGAGGTGGTTTGCGTCGCCGCAGGTTGTATTGTATTTCCCCGAGGAAAACGAGTCTATGAGTTATTTTCTATCTAAGGGTAGAGCAGAGGGTCGATCGCCAGGACTCCGGAGGGACAAACGAGACATCCCTAAGGATACACCCAAATTGAAAAGAAATGAATAAGAGAGAAAACTGCCAGACGAAAATGTCATCAAGCAATGACCCCCCATACCCTGGTTTCTTGAACCTGAACGCCGGAGCGATGCAATTCTAAAAAGAACAGCACTGTGGACAAAACACGCGTAGGCTTGACAAGAACAGATCAAAAAATCGGCAGCAGATGAGCGTTTTGCAAGAGCGAGACAAAAGTCAGCGAAGAACTGAACGCGAAGCAGATCAATCAAGGGTCACGAGCTGCATGAGACTGGATCTGTTGTATCCAGCCATCAAGACAGCAAGTCAGTTGCAATGCCGCCGCAGGTAAGCTGGAATGTGCTGTTTCTTCCGCTTGTAGTAGGTCAGAAGAACGTCAAATCTCTCCGTTCTCTCTTGAGCTGGATTGAAAAGAGAAAAATGCATCGAGCTTCGGATTGCCATGGGTGGGCAGATGGATAAGATATCCGGACGAGGTCGTTCGTCCAGAAGCGACGTCTGGAAGTAAAGAATGCCACCTGCATCTGGGTCGTACAGGTGACAGGTAGGCGAAGAGAACAAAAGAGGATAAAGCGGACCTATTAAGAAAAAGAAAGACAAGGGATTTGGGTCAGATTATCCGTCAGAGGACAGATTTGCATGGGGTGCTCTGCCGATCCCAATGCAAGCCATGCATTGGAACCAAGCTGCGGCGGTGTCGTCAGATTTCGAGAACCCTTCCAGGGCGAGCACTGAGGAGTCCCAACGTTAGTCCTTTTTGTTCCACAACAGGCGCACAGTATGTTACTGTGAACGGATGGGTGTTGTATCCGGCCAGTGGCACTTACCGATCCCCAAAGCAAGGGAAGAACTATGCTTTGGCGGTGTGGCATGCGTTGCAGCGAAAATGGAGACAGATCTTGCATTGCCAGATGGCAACATAGGGGCCGGAGTTGCAGTCGGAACATCGCCAGGTAAGGATGTTGCCGTTCGTTGCCTGTACAATGGCGAAACGATGACCGGAGCATTGGTTGGCCATTGTGCTTTGGGTCTCTCTCTGGTCAAAGTCCGTCAGTTCTTCAGTTCGGCTGCCGCTCCCTCATGCACGAGACACAAGATGCGGATCAGGAGATCTCATGGCCTTACCAAAGTTTGGATCAACCGAATAAGAGGCTTGGAGTATGAGTTAACGGTGACTTTCGAAGCCGGATCTTGCGTGTAGTCGCAATTGATATTTCTTAGTGCCGTAGGCCTGGATTATATGGTAGCTGGCTCTTCCGCAAGGCCTGAGTTCCTCGAAGACGATTGAATTGAGTTGGGAATGGAGAGTGAAGAGAAGGAATGGGTGATTCGTTCTGAATAAGAGGGAGCAGTGACGGAGTGATGCGATGATCCCAAGAGGAGGATGAGAGAAGAAGTAAGTGTTGATTGTGGTTCTGCAGAATTGAAGAACGGAAGGGCAGCGAAGCCATAGTATATATAGGATTCGGAGGTTCTCTCTCTCTCTCTCTCGCGTGCGCTCTCTCTCAACGACGGGCTGGTTGCATTGCTTTGGAATGACGGTGTCTCAAAGAGAAATCCCAGCTACAGTCACTGTATGGTGGACAGAGGTCCAGAAGCAGCACTCAATCAGGCGAGAAGCCTACCAGCTGCATGGAATCCGCGCTCGCCGTCGGCAGGGAAGCAAGCACGATGCACGTACCCGGCCTGCTCTCGACGGATCATTAATTGGGAGTGGAGTCGTCTACAGCTACCACAGCCTGATGAAGACAATCCGACAAATAGTAAGGGGAGACGAGGACGGAGGAAGGATGCGATCGAAATAGAAGGAATCGGGTGTGGACAAGACGAGTGCGAGATGTATGTGAGATCTCGAGATCGAGAAGAAGGAAAGAAGGAAAGATGTGGAGGTACCATATGGGGGGTAGGATTGTTCTTGCAGAAAGATTTCCAAAAATTAAGATACGAAAAAGAAAAGAAAAAGAGAAAAAGAGAAAAAGAAAATGCCATCTTATTATCTGGATATCCGTAAATCGAAATAAATTCAATTAAAAACCCAGATTGAGTTACAGTTACTGGGATCCAGGGCCAGGTCAGTGATATCTGTCTACTGGTAAACTGTCTAACCGGTCTAATTACCTTTAGTCCCCGTCAATGAATCAATGAATAGATCCGACTGGGTGCTTGAGTCGTGGTGGTGCTTCTACAGATCATTTTTCAAGGTGGATCCAACCCACTCCGACTACTACTCCTAGTCTGTCTCCTACATACTGACAGAATCTTTCTTTCTTTTCTTTCTTGGTTCCTCATTTTAAGCTTTGAGTTTCGGTCATGACAACCTTCCCCTTAATAATAATTCCATCATTACCAGGACCAGTCAAATAAAATGCACCCAAAGGGGCTGGAAGGAAGCGTTGAAGACAGGAAATGGAGTGTAGATCCGATCCGATCTGCTGCTGCTGCTTCCTTGTCTAGCCCCGGCCGCCTTCCTTTCATTCCTTCTTCTTCTCTCTCTCTCTCTCTCTCTAACTTACCTCTTCTCCACTTCCCCCTCTCCCCCCCCCCCCTTCTCCATCTCCACTTCCTTCTCTCTATCTATCCATCCATCCATCCATTCATCTACCTATCTATGCATCATAATCCATCACGAATTGATCCTTCCGCCCTCTTCACATCCTGGTTCCTGGAATCTCGATCGTTCAGATCCAGCCTTCCTGGCCAATCCTTCCACCCCATCGCTCGTTCTTGTTTCCCCCATCGATCGTTGCTGCTACTTCTGTATATGCACCCTCCATACCCCACAAGGCCTTCCTTGACCTCGACCGAACGTCATGCATCGAACCCAATTTTTCTAGAACCTCCATCGGTAGTTACTTGCGCATCATTCCGATCCAGACCCATCTCAACGACTGCCGTGCCGCTCACTCCAATTGTTTGCTCTGGATCTATCCATCATTCTAAAACTGGCAATCGCTCAGAGCTATTTGCTTTGAGTTTGAACTCATTTCCAACTGCAATCGCTGTTAAACTTCGGCCATACGGTTCACCACAGGAAGAGGATGTCGGTCTGCCGGTGCTACCGATGCACTTCGCAGAGCAGGCAGGGGCTTCCCGAAAAGCTAGGACAAACAATCGCAGCGCAACAAACAGTACAATTTTGCACTCTAAGATCTCCCCACTCTAAGCTGTCAGCGCTGCCTCTCTCCACTTGATGGGCCAAGTAAAGCACTGGGATCAACGTTCATACATCCATGGTTTCGGGTCCATCCCTGCAGCTGTTCCCAGCCCGCCTTTGCAGAGGCAACGTTGGGGGCGTCGCTGACGCTTGAGCAAGCAGGCACGACCCCTGTGAGCGTCACACCTCGATTCAATCATGCTTGTTCCTGTCTATTTTTGCCGATCAAGCCGATTGCGCCGTGCGTCTGCAGGCGACCCGCACCCGCGAACCAGGATTATCCCCAAGTGGCTTACCGGTAAGTTTTGGGGGCCCTGGAGAACAAAAGTCGTCCGTACTTCGTAATATGATCCAAAGTCAACAGTGCCTAGCTCACACAGTTCTAAGTTGAGATTGCTCCGTGTCTGGAAGAGTGAACGACCTGATGGCCAGTACTTACTTTTGATTGGTTCGCTTGCTCACCAAATTGTCGTCTTTCGTGGGTTTTCAACACTATGAGTGGCTGTAGTCATGCGAGGTGTAAGCCGCTCACCTACCGCTCGTTTGATTATGTCGATTTTCCCGTAAATGAGCTCCAACGACAAAGTTGGCTGTTTCGACCACAATATCGGAAGTAGCAAAGCGACCATCAAACATCCCCTCTAGCCTCGAGCCGAGATGCCATTCCTCTTACTGATGTCAATGTGTCATCATTTGGGATAATCTTAGAACGAACTGCACCTGCAGTCCGGGACCCGACACGCGGGGCTTCTAGTGCTCCGAGCGTTCCCTTAGTTCTCGACTTCTCAGGTCTAGGATGAGAACACGAGAGGCTGAACCCGACCCAGCGCTTGGGTCAAGTGCGGTGGATATCGCTTGACAGGCGGGTCGATTCCTGTCAGCATGGCGGGGATACAAGAAGCAACACTGCCGGTACTCCGTACTTCAGCCGCTCTTGAAGGCCATTTGTGGCTGGACTAGGCATCCACCAAATGAGATGATCAATGAGACGCTTCAGGGTTGCACCTTGTCAGATTGCCTTCAATACCCTAGGAATTGTTGAGACAATACCTATAGCATCCTTCTCAAGTCGAGATTCCATATGCTCAACGACTTTGGACGAGGTACGTAAACCGCTTGCAAGCAAGCATCCGAGGCCGATTCCTTGATTTCAGGAACCACAAATCACCACTGGTCATGCTAGCCGCATGCTTCCCTGATCTACCGGGAATGTTCCGGACATAAAATCTGCGCCGTCGTGCTTCGGGCCTTGCTAGTCTGGTTTCTAATTGGCTCCGCCTCTCATAGTCCTGGGATAGGGCGTCTTCCCTGTTTTTCGGTGACGCAAGGTACTTTTGTCTGCTCGATACGTCTTTTTGTTCTGAGAAACCGCCCCCAATCGCTTTACTATCCCCACACGCTTCACTTCTCACCCATTTGTTCAGCTTACCGTATGCCGAAGGTGCAATCTGGCAAGTGGCGCTCCATAAACGAGCTGTCGGACGTGCCGCTCGACCGGGCCTAGAACAAGGGCATTCTCTTGCCATGGTCATTGTGATGCATGTTAGGGCTTGGCCAGACTTTATTATCACACCCCTCCATCCTTCTCCGGATCAGTCGCAATCTCACATCTACGCGTAGACTAGAGACTCGTTTCTAAGGCGGAAAGCAATTCTGCCCCGGATCCGTTATTCACCATCCGATTCGAACATGCATTTCGCTTGGTCAACTAGTAACGTGCATATGAAAAAGGTTGATTCAGGAGAAATGAAAGGGGCTGCGTTCTGTTCGGCCCCGTCCAGCTTCACATAGCAAACGGACCAATCTTGCAATCAGCCCGCGGGCTCATACACACCGCCATCCTCTCTTTTGGCAACAATTGTCAACTCGGTCGGAAGCTGATTCATTCCATGCCGTCTGGCAAGCTGCACGCCGCTAATCCTGCACGGCCGTGACTTTTTCGAGTCGTCTCAGGATAGCAACACGGGTCGGAAGATTTCGACTTGATCCCTGGCAAAAAGGAAAACTGCATCGCTCACCGAGCGCGCCAAAGGAGAATCGGATGTCTCTGAACCTACTTCGTAGTCGCTCGAGGTCAAAGTCTAGTCTGCAATCGATCGCGAATGCTCAATCTGACATACGATAACATCCACACAATGCAGGAACAGGACACTCTGGGAACAAGATGGGTTGGAAATTGGTGATATTCAGCTAAATTGGGGATTGTTTACAGGCTACTCTGACATGAAGATAGTGTCCGAGATGTTCTCTTGCACCATTTCCACCGACTAAAAAGTCATGGGGGCAGATGCCCCCAAAGAAAGTGGTGCCTTCACTCCTCGACCGGTCCAGCGCAGTACGACTACTTCCCACCGAGCCAGACGGCCCGGAAGGTCATAGAAGACCGCGCAGGGCCGGTAATTTGCTCTCCCAACGCTCCGTTAAGAACGATCCTGTGAACTCAGGTCCGGAGAATTACTCTCCTTTCCAACAGGCCGCCCCTGCAGTACCCAGAGTGGACTGCATCGCTGGTTTTTGGATTGACAGGTTGTTGTGATCGAATGGATCGACATACCAACCGCCCTACGAAAGACAAATGGTGGATATGAAACGCACCGATGGGGAAAGCAACATACACTTGGTCCGAATTGACAGGGAAACAAGGCATCTGTCTGCAAAATGGGGACTCACGGCGCATCTTCCCGTGCTTTGTGGGAGTGATCATGTCACCGACCCCCCTGCAGCTGCGATTCCGCCCAAGCAGGATATGGGATGCGCAAATGGTCAATGGTATCATTCAGTGCTTAGGTGCTGATAACAGTAGAGATTAACCTGCCGTGTATCACCACAAAATTGGACTTGCGTGCATGCAGAAGCATCAACACGGCAAGATAGAAAGAAAAAGAGCCATTCGCTGAAAAAATCATCAAGGCACTCGTCATCACTGTCTTTAGTCATCATCTTGCCCCAAAACCAGCTCGCTTACGCTCGGAACATGGAGGGAGGGGAGTGTAGGGAATAGTAGGATTGCGTTCGAAGAGGATCCATTGAGAATGGGACTCAATAGTCGGGAGGTCTAATCATTTAGATGAAACAAAGCCGAAACGCTATGGCAGCCGTTAGCAAACACTTTAAAATTGAGACTGTGGAATGATAGGAACTAACCTTTCGCCATAGTGATGGCGTCTAATGCTCTCTGCCAAGAGGCTTGAGATGTCAATGACAATCAACTTCTTCGACTTCTTCGCGACTTGGGGAGCGATGGGGAATGTGTTTGTAACGACAATGTGGTCGATGGCCTCGCATGCCTCCATCTGCTCCAGGGATTCATCCCCAAAGAGACCGTGAGTTGCAATGCAGTAGACCTTCTTCGCACCACCCTTCTTCACGACTGTCTCAGCAGCAGCGACCCAGGATCCGCTCTTGTCGATCATGTCATCGACGATGAAGACGGTCCGGTTGCGCACGTCACCGACAAGAGTGATGGTCTTCTCTTGCTCAGCGTGACGCCCCACGCTACCCTCCTCGTCGGAGGACTCGGCAGCATCGAATGAGCCGCCTAGCGCGTGGTCGCCGGGAAGGGAAGGGGTGGTCGAGATGAGAGAGTTGATCATCGACTCGGGAACCGCCTCCGAAGGTTCGCCGCTCGCATTCTGACCTGGGGTTGTTTCGCCCGAAGCAGGTACAGAAGTGGGACCGATAGAAGGATAGTCATCATCCACCAGGTGACCCTGAACCAGTCGGCCGGTGATGACGTCCTGGACACGAACATCGGTGTACTCGTGTGCCGCTTCCAACTCCGACGGACGGCGAGCGCCGGTCGGGGTCTCGGGGCGCAACAGGTTGGCCGCGACGAGCGATTCCATGTTGGTGCTGGACTCCTCACGCGACTCTTCAGCCTGACCATTGTCACTAGCTGCGCTGTGGATGTGCAGAGCGAAAGGATCTTGATCTTTCGACGAGGTCGTGCTCTCTTCCTCAATCGAGTCAAAGAAGACGGTGCTGTCCGTCATCGACATTGGGACCTTGGGACGCCGTCTATCGGTCGTGACGATACCGAAGTTGAGCTTCAGGGTATCGGCAAGCGAGGTGACACGCTTGGTGCCACCGGCATTCTTGCTCACAACCACCGCTTCTCTCCAGCTAGGGACGTTCATGCGAATCCATCGAGCGATGAAGGGTTCAGCGAACAGGTTGTCCACGGGCTTGCCGAAGAAACCTTGCATTTGCGATGCCTAGATTCATCACACCTTGGTAAGAACTCCAGTCGAAGGCGGTATGGTAGATGGTCCCCAACGGCCATTGAAGACTCACATGTAGATCCAGGGTGATCACATGGTCCACTCCAGCAACCGAGAGGAGGTTGGCCAACATGCGGGCAGTGATGGCGCCACGGTGGCTCTTCTTCTTGGATTGGCGAGAGTACGGGAAGTACCTCGTTTGAGTCAGTATCAGATGCGCAGGAATGAGCTTAAACAGGACCATACGGCATGACCGCTGCAGGATGAAACAGACAAGTCAGCCATTGTACACACCGAGAGAGTGAAGCAGGGTGAGAGGAAAATCCAACGTACCTGTGATAGATTTGGCGGAACCACCCTTGCAGGCAGAGATCATAATCAACAGCTCCATCACACTGTCGTTGATCTTTCCACTGCCGCTCTGCACGATGTAGACATCTTGGTTCCGCACGGAGACGCCGATGTCTACTCTGGTCTCGCCATTGCTGAATTTCCCGAGGTTGGCTCGAGCCGGCTGGGTGCCTAGTCGCTCACAGATGGTCTCCGCCAGGGAAGGGTGGGATGTTCCCGAGAAGATTTGTACTCCCCGCATCTTGGTACTTGACTTAAGACTGAGAAGGCATGGACCGGTAATAATAGGAATGAATAGCCAACGTGGGCGGTGGAATCATTTCAGGATTACCGGCCCAGAAAGCAAGGAGTGGGGGATTGGGGGAGGGGGATTTGAGGGGAGGAGGGGAGGAGGGGAAGGGGAAGGAAAGAAAGAAAGAGAAGAGGAAAAGAAAAGAGGGAGAAAAGAATGGGAAAAAAAAAAGGCCGCGGTGGGTAAAATTCGTATTTTTTTGCAGTTTGGGAAGTGGGCAGAAAACGGCAGGCGGAAGGTCACGGGATTATGTTTTGGTTCCGAATGCTTCCTCGGGCTATGATACTCGATCGATAGGCGATGGCCGATAGGAAAACTTGCCTATGACACAACCACCACCACCACCAACCAACCAACACCAGCATCAATCCAATTCTGTCTCTCACTCACAAGAATTGCAATGTCGCAAAAGTTTCCCGAGGTCCAGGGAGGAGGCTCCCTAATCATTGCCTGGCAAGCAAAGAATAAACATATCCTGGTAGTCGGTGGGGGAGAGGTTAGTAAAGCTACCCCCCATCCCTCTCTCTTATCGCCGATGCGAATATATATATACTCCATCTCTTAATTCCAGCATACACACACACAACCCCCCTGCCCCTCGACACAGTCACACAGAGACTAACCATTCTTCCCGATCCATCAAAAATAAAAGGTCGCAGCCGGTCGCATCCTCCACGCCCTCAACGCCGACGCCCGAGTGACGGTCGTGTGCCCCGCGGCCGGCCTGAACGAGGAGGTCGCCTACCGGGTGGCCCAGGGCCAAGTGACGCACGTCGACCGGACCTTCGAGCCCCACGACCTCAACACCGCCGACATGGTGCTGTGCGCCATCGACGACCCCGCGGCCTCGACGCGCGTCTGGCAGCTCTGCAAGGAGAAGCGCATCCCCGCCAACATCGCCGACGTACCCCCCGAATGCGACTTCTACTTCGGGAGCATGCACCGCGACGGGCCCCTCCAGATCATGGTCAGCACCAACGGCAACGGCCCCCGGCTCGCCAGCATCGTCCGCAAGAAGATCGCCGCCACGCTGCCGGGCAACATGGGCGCCGCCATCGAGAACGTCGGCCTGCTGCGGAGGAAGTTGCGCGAGACCGCGCCCAACGTCGAGGAGGGGCCGAAGCGGATGAAGTGGTATGTTTGGCCCCCCGACCCCTTCTCTTTCCGGTTGTGTTTGTTTTCAAGTGCAAGCAAGGTGAAGATGCAAGGGGTGTTCTTGTGAGCTGGGGCTGACGGATTCTATAATGGGCAGGATGTCGGGTGTTTGTGAGTCGTGGAGCTTGGAGGACCTCGTGGAGATGGAGGAGCGGGATATGGAGGGCCTTCTGGCCTTCTATGCCTCCGGGGAAATCCCCCCCTTGAAGGAGATTCGGGCGAAAGCGGCCGGGAATTGAGTACTGGGGACATACATAATCTATGGGGATTCGGTGAGTACTACAGTACAGGCAGTACTCGAAGCATCTGATGTCAACCGGCTTTTGTGCGAACTATGCGACATGAGGCAAACGCACGAGGATTTTCATCAAGCTGAAGTGAGTGGACTAGGTTTACTATGGTCTATACCTGTCCTAACTCAGGACCTCTACTCTACTCAGAGCCACGCCTGAAAAGAGCAGTCTCGCAGCGAGAGTGGGCGACGGGCAACAGGACCGAGAATAAACCCCTGCAACGCTTCCATGAAAGATGGTATTTTGTACATACATATATAGAGAGCCCGCTTGCACAAGATATGAAGGATAATGATAACAAAAGTTCGAGAGAAACGAGGAGCGCGAGATGACCGGGGTTTAAAGAACAAAGACGAAGGCTATGATGGAGAACTTAAAGTCTAATACACCAGACAAACCTTCCAGAACAAAAGCGAGGCCTTCCCATTCATGAAAGGCGAGGATATCCAAGAAGAGAAGAAGAAGAAGAGGAAGAAGAAAGAGGAGAAGAAGGGAGAAGAAAGATAGCACAGACACGCAGAGCAGTATCAAGACGGATGGTTCAGTTGTGGGCGAAAGGGGAAACTCCTGGCACTGCAGGCAAGAACTCAGCGCCCGCTGCTATGTTTGCGGGACAACTGGCTGGTGACGGAGTTTCGATGACCCGCCGGCGATTGCGGGCGAGGTGGCAGACCCAGCTTGACCTCGCCGACACGGCGGAAGAGGGATTGCACGGCGAGACGGACCTCCGGATTCATGTCGCGGCCCAGCAGGTCGACGGCCAAGGGGTAGAAGGTCTCGATGTGTTTGTTGAACCCCTCCGAGGCGAAGTTGGTGTAGCTCTCGATGACATCCACCACGACCGGGCGCCAGGCGAGGACGTTCCGATGCTGCGAATCTTCGTCCAGAAGGACGAAGCTGCGAATGATATCCGCGCATAGTCTGAATTTGATTGAGTATTAGTCTTGCGCGGTTGATTTTGTGCAAAAAAGGTTTTTAAAGGAGCAACTTACGGGATGAGAGCGGCTTCGGTCTCCGCACGGCTGCTCTTCCTCTCGTCTCTCTCATCATGGTACATGCGGAAGAGAATGTGAACGTAAGTGGCGGCACTACCGCTTTCTTGCTTGAGCAAGTTCGGAGGCTGCTTCATGAATCCCTGACGCCAAAGCTGCATCCGCAATTCCTTGTCCTCATTGAACTTCTTGGCGAATTGGTAGCTCTTCTTCAGTAGGCCCATGAGCCGGAGGAGCTCGTTACTGGGGATCTGGGAGTAGACCTTGTCATTGGAAAATAACTCGTGGACTGTCTCGATCATGAGCAGCTGCAGGACGCAGTTGGTGATGATCCGATTGAAGAACCGACGTCGTGCAACAGTGACCGCAGCGGGTTGTTGCTGCGCCTCTGTTTGAGGCCGATAGTCTTCCAGTGCGGCGTTGGAAGCCGTGGGCATGTCTCCCTCCTCGTGCTCCGAAGCAACGTTCTGTGCTCCGTTGATCTTGGACGGGTCGACACTGCTGGTCTCTTGGACCGATGATGTCTCGGCTGATTCGTTTGCGCTGTCTTCGCCGGTCGGCGTCTCACCGTTTGCGGGTTTGGCTTGGGTGGAGGAGGGCTTGGAAGTGATGGAGGCCGCGGCGGTAAACAAGTCGTAGGCCGTGGTCTTTGTGAACAGCTCGACAAAGGCACCAACTACCTTGTTCCAGTGCTCCTGCTTGAACTTCGTGACGTTTTGCAGTATCAACTGCTGCAAGCAGTTACTGCCGATCCTGGCGATTGTGTCATTTTCTTGACAGATGCAGAGCGTCAGAAGTTCAAGAATGCGATCGAGCATATATTCTAGCGCATCAAAGTAGTGTGTGAATAGCGTGATCATGTTCCTTAGAGCCTGGATCATTGTTGTCGATAGCCACACCGACAGCTCCTCGTGGTTTGGTACTTTAGACATCTCGGATTTAGACTGCAGCACTACAAAGATCGGGTAGAGAAGTTGTCGCCAAAGCACATCCCAGAACTCTTGCGGGAATTCGCCGCCGTGCCGGATGAGAGTCTCAAAGAGGTAGGTCAATGCCTGCGAGCGGACTTCGAGGTCATCACCGGTCATGAGGACGTCCTGGAAGGCAATCAAGATCGGGTACCAGAACTGCTCTTCCTTCGACTGGCGGGTAAGTTGTTGCGTCAGGTTGGTGGCGTCCTCGTGGGCGCCCTCCGACGAAGTTCCGCGATGAGAAAGTGGGCATTCTGGCGTTCTCAGCATCTTTGAAACGGTTGACTTGAGGGTTTCAATCGCTTGCAGTGACTTCTTCTGGAATCTAGAGTTCTTGGAGAACTCTGTCAGACAGACAACGAGGTCAGGGAAAGCACCCTGAGTTATGACGACGCCGAAGCGAGTGTTGTAAATTTGAGTTACATGCTCGAAAGCCATGTTCACAATGCCTTCGTAGGGCTCCCGAGCAGCTACTGTGAAAACACCAAACATCGTCTTCCAACCGGAGCGGATGTTGTCACCACGTGCTTGGATCATCTGAATGAGGCAGCGGAGAATCATGTCTTTAACAGTCACAGCGCTGCTGTTCGCCATGACATGTTCGAACGGCTTCAGGAAGTCTTTCTGGAACTTGAAACCCGGCAGTTCCTCAATCTCCATAAAACGCATTGACAATTGGCGAAGCGAATCAAGAGCAAAGAAAACCACTGTCGTGTTTGAATGGCAACCTACTTGGTTGAAATGTTGTCCAAGGACCTCCCAGATCTTGGACCATTCGATCCTTACTCGGGTCATGTTGTAGTAACTGATCTCTACCAGCTTTTGCAGACTGTAAGTTCTGGGAGAGTCGGTCTGCCCAGACGATTGAATCTCTTGCCAGCTGACCTCACTCAATGCCCGAATGAAGTCGATGATGGCCTCATGTGAAAGGTTGGCAGTATTAGTGAAAATGCGATCAACTCCCCTAATCATCTCGACAGAGCGACTTTCCATGGCAACTTCGGTGCGGAAGGCAGAAGGTCCGTTCACTGACCGAGGACGAGGGCGTCTTGCTGCCTGCATAGACTTCCGGGAGCCATCAGAGGACGGTTGAGGCACAATACGAGCTCGAGAGACATCTGGCAGAGAACCTTCATCCACCCCATCAGTGAGGAGCTGGAGTCGGTCAAGCTGACTGACGCATGTGAGGATTTCTCTCCAAGAACCCTTGAGATGATTTCCCTCGGACAAAGCAACATCAAGCAGTGCCTTGAGTGCCTCAACGTTCTTCGCTACCATTTCCCTGACATTACCCAGGTTCGTGAACTTGGCAAGCGCTGTCACGAACGCAACCCGAGGTGTCTCCAATTCGAAAGCACAGCTGATACGGATGGCCAGCTTCATACCCTCCATGCAAAGCCTGATCAGTTCTAGGTACTGTGTATCTTGCATTGGGGCAGATAGGCCAGACAGAAATGACATCCAGGTGACATTGAACATGGAGCCAACATGGCGAACTGAAGTCGCCGGGATGAAGCGAGAAAGTGCCTCCTTGACCGCTGTCTTGCGCTGCGCCCGGATCAAGCTGCGGTAAAGCTGCTCGGTCTTGTTGGCCATCTCTTCGGAAGCCTGCGCATACTTCTCACCTTGGATATCCCTCCCAACTGTTGCAAAGACCTGTCCAGCTCTGGTGGCCAGACCGGCCGGCGCAGAAGTAGGAATACCAAGGTTTGCGGCATGTTCCCGTTCAGTATCCAGTACAATCTCGTTTTGTGCAATCTCGTCAAAGATGGAGCATAGATACTCGTCAGGAAGATCCTGATTGTCATTGATGCCCCGATTGTTTTTGATGAAGTCCTCCTTGTTCATACGGCGACCCTTAATCTTTGCACTGTGCTGGTCGGTGTTCAGCATAATGACACTGTAGGCAAGAACATAGGCAGTATCCGCATTGGCAAAAGCATTAGGGTTTTGAGTTACGTAGCGCTCAGCAAACTTCAGCATAAAGCGATCGATCTTTTGCGCCTCTCCCGGTAGACGGAAATTCTGCAGAAATTGACGAAGAGCGTCAACAAATCGTCGCTTGGAGAAGTCCATCTGGTCAACAAAGGCATGCATGATAGCAATGTTCTCCGCATCTCCTTCACCGAGATACTCTCCTAACATGGCCTTGTCCAAGCGGTCATTCCGGTACAAGAAGGCAGCAATATCTTCGGGTGAGCTGGAGCGCACGAAACCCTCCTGGATAAAAAGTTTGATTCCGCGCTTGGCCTTGAAATTGAACTGCTGAACTGCGTTGGTGAACGCGGTCTTTCTTTGTTTGACCTTTTCAATTTGGCTTGGATCGTCTTCCGCCACCGGAGTTGTGATACCCTCAATACCCTCAATCCGTGGGGAAGAGAGAAACGATGCGGTGTTCATATCAATCGAATCTCTGGGATTATCGATCGATTTCTGAGAAGACGAGTGAGGTATAGATGCGGACTGGTCGACTAGACGTTGTGAGGCCCAGTTGTCCAATGACTGCAGAATTTCAACCAAGCATACGACCGCCTGGTTCTTCTGCGTATACTCGGGTGGCACATTTTGTAGACTTGGTTGTGGGACGTTGGCTACATTGGCAGTGGTCAACGAAGGGGGGAAGCTTCCACGTTGATGCCAGTCACTTCCCACGGATGAGACTTTGACGTGGTGTTCCTGATATTGCTGCTGTTGAGCATGGGTGACTGTAACAGGAATGCTCGCATAACGCGACAGCTGCTCGATGATACTGTTTTAATCACATGTCAGACGTGTTCATCCTACTGGATAATGGAGCAGCGAGCACATACTTTTGGAAAATATTCTCTAATGCTGTTCTGTCGCAGTCATAATTGAGGTAAATCTCAACCAGAGCGCGTGGGTCACCGGCCAATCGCTCGAGAACCTCCATGAAGTATTGCTTTTGGAAAGCGGGCGAATTGCGTTTTTCCAGAATGGTCAAATAAATCTCCTTCAGGAAAACCTCAAGTTCTTTCTGTTTCGAGTTAGCTTATTGTAGTTGAATGGTGCTAAGAAGCCCACCGACCTTCATCATCACTCTCATGTGTTTCAGCATGAGCCAAAAAATCTCAC
Source organism: Aspergillus aculeatinus CBS 121060 (assembly GCF_003184765.1). Taxonomy (NCBI): domain Eukaryota; kingdom Fungi; phylum Ascomycota; class Eurotiomycetes; order Eurotiales; family Aspergillaceae; genus Aspergillus; species Aspergillus aculeatinus. Next base: position 272,948 of record NW_020291484.1, read on the forward strand.
AGCACACCTCGTAAACTCTGGGTACCGAGCTTGAACCATTCCGGCTAAGGCTCAGGCAGAGATGAGGTTTGACGGCTTGCAGAAATGTCATTGCATCGGAAGTGCCCGAGCTAGTTGAGCTGTTCTTGATTGTCAAGAGCGGAGACGCAAAAGCATTGGCTTGGTTATTAAGGAGGTAATGAATCAGATGCAAGGATAGCAGCTTCGATCTCATGTTCTGAGATTTGAGGTCCTGCTGTTGATCGTGGTTCAGATTTTTGTGACTCAGCTTGCAAAGAGCCCTGAACACGAGGAAAGCATCCTTGACGTAGATTTCATCTTCATCATCATCTGCGGTGCTGTCGCTCTCTTCGGTGAAGGTCCCCGAAGAAGATCGGGCCGGCCTCTGATTCCTGGCGCGGGTGACCATGGTTGGCGCATTATCATTGACTGTGGTCACCTCCTTGTTCGATTCGAAGCTTTGCAGAGTGAGCTTCTCCCCTGGCTCTTTCGAGACAGGGTGGTCTGAGCTTGCTTCATGAACTTCGTCATGCACATGTTCATCCTCTTGAGGAGCGTCGGCGGCCTCCAGCGTAACATTGTCCGAAGAGCTACCGTGCCCTTTATCACCTTCACGTAACCGCAGCTCCTTCAGCTCAAGTCTTACGTTGACTCTATCAAAAACAGTGCTGACCATCTGCGTCAACGAGCCCTGGGCTATTTGCTGCTCTTGCGACGACTTGGAGTAAATGAAGATGTTGTAAATTTGGCGAACAGCTTTGAGGAGACCCGCTCCGTGTACCACAATCTTGTCATTGAGGACTGCCGCCAAAAGGGACTTGATGATCTGCTGTTGGATTTCAACTGGTGTAGCCTCATTCTCGAAGCATTCGCATATCGCATCAATGGCTCGCTCGATCAAGGGGGGCTGCTCCGGAGTAGCTTCGTTCTCGGAGGTCTTGCTCTCATGGGCCGACGGAAATGCAAAGTAGGAGTAGGTGATCAACTTTCCGATACAGTCAAGCGCAGTGACCTGTAGAGGGATGCTGAATGATTTGGTGGCGAGCTGGAGCGGACGGAATATGACCTCAGGGTCAATCGGCTGGCCGTCAGACTGTTTGACATTGCTGAGCGCGCTTTTGACGGCATCCTCCAGTTGTTTGCTCCTGCGGGCCTCCTTGGAAGCACCGATTGCATCCAAGGCACTGACTATAAAGACGGTAGAGCTGAGGGTCACAGAGCGGTGCGTCGCAACTGTGGCAGTGGTGGACCTCGAGTCCGAGCGCATTCTTGTATCCGGGCCAAGCTCATCGCGGGGAGGTATCGAAGCCACATCGTGTCTTTCGGAGGGGGCTTCCTTCTCGACATTGGTAGCGGAATCTTCAGGCTGACTCTCGGGAGCTTCAACCTTCAGATTTGATTCGGAGTCATGTTGGACATCGGGATCCTGGGGTACGGCGGCATCTGTCGGAGTTGCGATTTGGTCGGCTGACTCTGTGTTTGCAGTGGACTCTGGCTCGGTAGATGACTGAATATTTTCTTCGGGTTGATCTGTACCTATCTGTTGACGTTCCGATTCAGCGGGCAGGGTTCGATTGTCGTGAGGGACGGAGTTGTCGTCCGACTGTGTCAATACAGCAGCAGCAGCCGCATCCTTGTTGTCTGCCTGCGGCACAACCGGGGATGTTTGAGCGGGCTCATTGACAGAGCCGTTTTCGACTTCCGCCATTTATGCAAGACTCCGGTCGGAGTGGTTGAAGATTGATAGAAAAGGGGTCCACATGGGACTAAAGGAGGGACGGGAAAAAGAAACTGCAGGTGGAAAATAAACGCCAGCCCAACCTTTCGTTTACTAACAAGACAACAAGCAGTTCCGGGGGAATTGCAGCGTGTTCACTCCCGCGGACGACGGAGATACCGTACGGGCGACGTAGTGAGCCACAACCGCGGTGGGCTGCTTAGCTAAGCTGTCTCGGGGCGGCCGGCGATAATCACTCCGGACGGTCTCACCGGTAGCCTCAACAGAAAAGTTCCTGGAGCTGCAGTCCTCAACTCTTCGATACGGGCCCTTTCATCTGCCAGACCAGTCTCTAGGCTCTCTTCCATCCTCCTTCTCTCATTCCCTCCCGTCGCGGGCTCATTTCTCGACCTTTTCATAGCACTTGGGCGCCATGGTTGCCTCTGCTGTCCGGATGCGCACCCCCAGCGCCATGTTTCTCTCCAAAGGCGCCCTTTCCCTGAGGCGGCCGCAGACCGTTCACAGATTCAAGGATCTTGCTCAGTATGTTATTTCGACCGAATGAGCTTCAAAACGGCCACTAATCACACCTTCTCTTTCTACAGATCTCAATTTCCCTCCCTATCCGCACTCTCCCGCTACTATGCCTCCAAGTGTATGCCCGCTTACCATCTTTTGTTGATTCTTGCCGCTCCGTTATGTGGCTTCATCGAAAACTGACAAGTAGGACTCAACAGCCTTCCCCCCTCACACCATCATCAGCATGCCCGCTCTGTCGCCGACTATGAACGCCGGTAACATTGGTGCCTGGCAGAAGAAGGCAGGTGATGCTCTCCAGCCTGGTGATGTTTTGGTGGAGATTGAGACCGACAAGGCCCAGATGGACTTTGAGTTCCAAGAGGAGGGTGTCTTGGCCAAGGTTCTGTCGGAGACTGGCGAGAAGGACGTTGCTGTTGGCTCTGTACGTGATTTCCTATGCTCTCTTTGCCACCGGTAAAATCCGGTTCGTGTCGAGGCCGTTGCTAACCGCGCATTAGCCTATCGCCGTGCTGGTCGAGGAGGGTACCGACGTCTCGGCTTTCGAGAGCTTCACCCTGGAGGATGCCGGTAGCGAGAAGCCCGCTGCTGGTGCTGCGGAGAGCAAGTCCGAGTCCAAGGAAGAGGCTGCCCCCGCTTCTTCCACCCCTGAGCCTCAGCCCGCTGCCATCGAGCCTGAGACCTCGGGTGAGAAGCTCCAGCCCGCTCTGGACCGTGAGGCTAACATTAGCCCCGCTGCTAAGGCCCTTGCTCTTGAGAAGGGTGTGCCCATCAAGGCTCTCAAGGGCACTGGACGTGGTGGCCAGATCACCAAGGAGGACGTTGAGAAGTACCAGCCTTCCGTTGCCGCCACCGCCGCTGCCACCTACGAGGACATCCCCCTTACCTCCATGCGCAAGACCATTGCTTCTCGCCTTCAGCAGTCGATGCGCGAGAACCCCCACTACTTCGTCTCCACTACTCTGTCCGTGACCAAGCTTCTCAAGCTTCGTCAGGCTCTCAACGCCTCCGCCGACGGCAAGTACAAGCTTTCCGTCAACGACTTCCTCGTCAAGGCTTGCGCTGCTGCCCTCCTGAAGGTGCCCGCTGTCAACTCCAGCTGGCGTGAGGAGAACGGCCAGGTTGTCATCCGCCAGCACAACACCGCCGACATCAGCGTTGCCGTCGCCACCCCCAACGGCCTCATCACCCCTGTTGTCAAGAACGTCCAGGGTCTTGGCCTGTCCAGCATCTCTAACCAGATCAAGGATCTCGGCAAGCGTGCTCGTGACAACAAGCTCAAGCCCGAGGAGTACCAGGGTGGTACTTTCACCATCAGCAACATGGGCATGAACGCTGCCGTCGAGAGATTTACCGCCGTCATCAACCCCCCTCAGGCCGGTATCCTGGCTGTTGGCACCACCCGCAAGGTTGCCGTCCCCGTCGAGACCGCCGAGGGCACCGCTGTTGAGTGGGATGACCAGATCGTCGTCACCGGTAGCTTCGACCACAAGGTTGTCGATGGTGCCGTTGGTGCTGAGTGGATCAAGGAGTTGAAGAAGGTTGTTGAGAACCCCCTTGAGCTTCTTTTGTAAGCTCTTTCCCGCGAGCGGGAATTCCGACCGGCCCAGTATTTTAGTTAGCTACGATCGGAGTTACCTTTCCCTTTGATGTTGTTGTAATATGTATTAAAACCATCTGAATCTTTCCACATCCCCTAGACCAAGATGGTCCCCCCAGCACAGTTTCATAACCCTTTCACAATGCATTTCCTATGTTTAGTTCTTAGTGTGGTTCAAAACAGTAGACTTCGTGGTGTTAGGCATGCAGATATGTATGAAATTGAAAGAAAGGCCGACTGCTGGAGTCGATCTGTCCTCCTAGATTAGCTGTGCCAATTCGCGTGAGCAAGGTAAAACGAAGCGGCAGGTAGCCTCGGAAACATCAAACACACAGAAGCGCAAAAGCGCAAACGCCAGCCATGGGCGAGATCACCGACCGGGCCTTGGCAGCGGGCGCTGTCGCATGAGGTCCGTCTATGACGTGATGTCATTCCCACCCCCCTCCCAGCCATGGCTGCAACCAACCCATAAATACCTTCCGGCTGCCCATTCCCATCCCCTGAAACTTTACTCGAGATTTCTTTCTCTGTAATACTTTACTCACTCTGAATTGCTTCGCATCTACAACCTGTGCGTCTCGATCCTTATTTGCTGTGCTTTGACCTATTATGGCAGCACTCCCACCTTTCTTCATTGACAGGCAATACTAACGCATGACATCGCAGATCCCTACCACCTTATCACGCAACCACTCTCGTGACACACAACCGGTCATCATGTCTTACGCAGAAGCCGCAGCCAAGGGTCCCAAGCAGTCCCCCGAGGAGGTATGTGCTATTTCTTCGTCCGTCCCATTGTCGCTGTTCCAGCGCAACTGTGTTGATCACCAAATGTACTGACAATGTTTCCAGGCGTAAGTGCATCGACTACGAGCAATCCAAACACCCAGCTCAACGAACCAAGCTAACCCGAGCTTTACAGTCGCGCTCCCGATATCAACCGGGTGTACCGGGATGAATCCGAGAGCACCGCCTCCCTGATCGACGTCGACTCCCCCCACGTGCAGTCCGTGGACGCCGATTTCCTCAACCAGGAGGTCAAGACCACGACGCAGGCCGAGCGGATAGAGCGCGAGGAGCAGGAAGCCATCGCCGAGCGCGAACGGATCGAGAAGGCGAAGGCGAAGGCCAAGGCCGAGGCCAAGGCCAAGGCCAACAGCGTGCGCCGCAACAAGAGCAACCCCGTCTACCTCGGAAACGCGGTCATCCTGGCCCTGACCGGCGCGGGTCTGGGCTTTGGCGCATACAAGAAGCACGCGCAGGGTAAGCTGTCATGGCAGCTCGTCGGATTGTGGTCCGGAATCGTGGGCGCGGTCGGTACCATCGACTACTTTGTCAGCAAGTAAGTCGATCTTCTGGCTATACGCCGCTTTATCTTTGCTTGGTGTGTCGTTGCTAACGTGATTGATCAGGTGGCTTTTGCAGAACAAGTACCCTCCTAAATAGATGGGGAAAACGAAAACTCAAGTACTTGTCTTGCGTGGTTTGATAACTTGATATCCTGATGTTTCTTTTGGTTTCTCCTGTGTGGTTTGTTTATAGTTCCATATACCGCACGGATTCGAGGATACATGGCGTTCTTCATGATGTCCAGGCGTTTGTGCTCGGTCGAGATTTAGCTAATTCCATCTCAATCTCATCCATATGCTCTTCTCCGCTTAGCTTTCGGTAGTCCCATGCTCGCTGCGATGTTTAGAGTAGATTCTGAACGATGTCAGAAAAGTGAACTAGATTTCAGGATTAGCTTGACAGGGTCCAGTCGTTGATAAACACGTAAGACCAGTTGCGAGCCTGCTGGAAATTTAAAGTTCGAGAATGGACGATCGATGTCGGTTGGACATGCATGGACTTGCATTGGCGGGAGGCGGTCAGCCGTGTCAGAATCGTGGCCTCTGCAAGAACATGTGGCCTTGGCTAGCATCATTATTATTAGCATCATTGAAACGCCTACTCAGTATTTCTTCAGGACACGTCGCTGCTCTCGCACGGCTCATTCAAGCAAGTCCACTGTCATATACTACTTTCATCACTGCGAAAGGTTATTTTCCACATCGCTTGTACAGGGCTCAAGCGTTTGTTATTGCGCCGCACATCGTTGTACTAGCCTCTGTATACGACATCGGACACACCGCAAGAAAAGATGGTATGACCCTCACCACGTCAGGTCAAGGCGAACGCCGTCCTCCAGTACTGCCTCGGGAGAAAGGGAAATGCCTTTGCTGATTCCATCAAACAGAATTCTCTTTTCAATTCCGCCTTGAAGCAGTCTTCTGCTATCCGCCGCGATCTGGACACATTCTCCCAGTCGCCGGCCACATCGTCCGCCGCGCTACAAGGTGCGATTCCTTCGCTAGATGGGGTTATTTCTCGCTGCGGAAATCCCGGGCTAACTTGCTGAACCGACAGGTCAAATTGCGGCCTCGCTGGCATCACTATCCCGCACCATCGATGACTACTCTGCCCTGTCGAAAAAAGAGTTGATCCCGGAGAAGCAAGAGAAAGCCTTCGAGCGAGTGAAGAACTTCCGCACCGAGCTTGCAGACTACCGGCTACACTTCGAGCGACTGCGCAAAGAACGAGAAGATGCAGTAAGCGCATTCCTCGACCCTATTCTACATACACGTTTGCTGGGCCGACCGTTGCTAACCACCTCTTTTCTCAATGCAGCAATCCGTAACGAACCGCAACGAGCTCCTCGGCCGACGCCCACACAACACCGCCACCCCCGAAAACCCCTACGCGCAATCCTCCCTGCCCAACCCATCCCCGTTCGGCAACCCGTCCTCGGCCCGATCGGGCCTGGGATTCGGCGGCGGCGCGGCCGACTACACCCGCGAGACTCATGCGCTGCGCGAGCAGAGCTTCCTCGCCAATACCGGTACGCAGCTGGATGAGTTCCTCGATCGGGGTCGCGCCGTCCTGGCGGATTTGGGGCAACAGCGCGAGGTGCTCAAGGGCACGCAGCGTCGACTTTACAGTGTTGCGAACACGTTGGGGGTCAGTGGGGAGACGATTCGCAAGGTGGAGCGGCGGGCGAAGCAGGACAAGTGGATTTTCTGGGCCGGGGTGCTCATCTTCTTCCTCTTCTGCTGGGCGGTACTACACTTTCTGAGGTAGGAAGCCCTTTGTAGGGGGGGGTCGAGATGTACTTCCTGCTGCCATCTGGGGGCACTCTTCTTTTTTCTGCTTTTGTGTTACTTGAGGGTTCATTTGGCAAGCGCCGGCGTTGGGCACTGTATTGGTTGAGATATCAATAGCTCCTGTTTTTTCTTTTGTTCTTAATTTTCTATTTTTTTTTCTCTCTTTCTTTCTCTCCTTGGGAAACGAAGGCATGTACTTTTGTACTTTTGTACTTTTGTATACCAGAGATGATCGCGAGATTATCAGATGGCATTTTGGAGTCCGGAGTTGAATTACTAGCGCGATAAGTGGAGAAGCCGGATGGAATCGCGTCGACGAGCGCAACATCCAAGTCTGGCATCACGTCGGCTAACCCGGAGTAGGATGGAGCACGGGGCAACTTGGAAGGCAACAAAGCAGCAATTGGATAGATCCTTGGCTCTCGGAACAAATGGACAGAGTACAGATAGATTTCAATTCAAGGAAGAATACGGAGTACGGAATACTTAAAGTATCAAAGATGGATGCAGACTTGGGGATTCTCCTCCTTGTTGTTGGTGGCTGGCATGAGCATCGGATCCGGCAAGCATTCATTATTATTATTGCAGTGTTGGGTTCCTTTTAGCCGCTCCAACCTGAACCCACCCGGATTTCCCCCCCCCAAACCAAACCAAACCAAAACCCTTTCCCGTTCCGTCTACTCTCACCGACGCCGCCCTCCCGTCCGTCTCTTCCTCTTCTTCTTCCTTCTTCTCCGTTTCTCCTCCTTCCTTTCTTTCCCCATCTTCTCATTCCTCTTGTATAATCCAGATAGATTATTTTTCTGTCTTCCTCCCCCTTCACAGTCAAGATGTTCGCTGCTCGTCAGTCCTTCAACCTTTTCCAGAAGCGTAGCTTCTCCGCTTCTTCCAGCCAGGTAAGCTTTTAAAAAATAATAAAAAAAGAAAAACAAACCTTGATGGCTTGCAGCCTCGGCTCTATCGTGATCACCGGAACTAATCATCTCAATTGCGAGCTGTAGCTTTCCAAGGTTGCCGTCCTCGGTGCCGCTGGTGGTATTGGCCAGCCTCTCTCCCTCCTCCTCAAGCTCAACCCCCGTGTCACTGAGCTTGCTCTCTACGATATCCGCGGTGGACCTGGTATGTCGCACAGCTCAGCTCCCCCGGCCAACCCGGCATCAATTCCATCTCGACCATCGACCCAGAACAAGAACAAGACTGACTATCATCCATTGCAGGTGTCGCCGCTGATCTGAGCCACATCAACACCAACAGCACGGTCACCGGCTACGAGCCCACTGCCTCTGGCCTCCGTGATGCCCTGAAGGGCTCCGAGGTCGTCCTCATCCCTGCCGGTGTTCCCCGCAAGCCCGGCATGACCCGTGACGGTATGCGCTGAAGCCTCGAGCCCAACAAATCCAGGGCACAAAGAAAAAAAAACAAAACTGATAGCATCATCGCAGACCTGTTCAACACCAACGCCTCCATCGTCCGCGACCTTGCCAAGGCTGCCGCCGAGGCTTCCCCCGAGGCCAACATCCTCGTTATCTCCAACCCCGTATGCATTGAACCCTCCTTGATTCACCCAGCCCCTGTAGATCGGCCACAGGACTCGAGCTAAATCGTTCATCCTCATCTTACCAGGTCAACTCCACCGTCCCCATCGTTGCCGAGGTCTTCAAGTCCAAGGGTGTCTACAACCCCAAGCGTCTCTTCGGTGTCACCACCCTCGACGTGGTCCGTGCCTCCCGCTTCATCTCCCAGGTCAAGAAGACCGACCCCGCTGGCGAGGCCGTCCCCGTTGTCGGTGGTCACTCCGGTGTGACCATCGTCCCCCTCCTCTCCCAGTCCAACCACCCCGAGATCGAGGGTACCACCCGCGATGAGCTCGTCAACCGCATCCAGTTCGGTGGTGACGAGGTCGTCAAGGCCAAGGACGGTGCCGGCTCCGCCACCCTCTCCATGGCCATGGCCGGTGCTCGCTTCGCCGAGTCCCTCCTCCGTGCCTCCCAGGGCGAGAAGGGCATCGTTGAGCCCACCTTCGTCGACTCCCCTCTCTACAAGGACCAGGGAGTTGACTACTTCGCCTCCCTCGTCGAGCTCGGCCCCAACGGTGTTGAGAAGATCAACCCCGTCGGCCCCGTCAACGAGTACGAGCAGAAGCTCGTCGAGACCGCCCTCGGTGACCTCAAGAAGAACATCCAGAAGGGTAAGTTCAAGTCCCGAAAGACCTAGTCCTTCGACCCAGGTGCTAATTGAGTATCACTTTAGGCCGTGACTTCGTTAAGGCTAACCCTTAAATGATCTAATTCTCTCATCTGGGATGATATGAACAAAAAAAACCTCTTTTCTGCAGCCACGTTCCTCCTTGTATAACAGTCTAGTCAATTCTTCTTTCTCCCCTGTCACGCTAAATATCCTAACCCGCCCTTGGCTTTTATATCGGAGGAATGTTGCTGCAGCATCATGGAAGCATGGGTCATCGGGTTTTCCTTTGTGTGTCCCGACGCCTCGAGGGGGACTGTGATGGGGGGAAAATGGACCATGATGTGTATTTTCCCGCTTCTCAATACAGACCAAAATCTATGTTAATGATACTACTCTTATGACATTGATGGCGATTCTGCATGCTATAAGACTGAGCACGTATTGCGGTAGTGTAGACTCAAAGCCTTCCATACCAGCAGCACAACTGTCTAGCATCACCTCCCGATTCGGAGAGTACAACGGGAGATGGAACACCGCATTACGTCAGATTCAGGCAATAGATTAATGCTCAAGACAGATCAAATGAATACATGCATGCACACTCTCAAAGAGAATATCAGAATCAAAATCAAATCGTCATTTCCATCATGGCTCATCAGAAAAAAAAGAACTTCAAATCGACTCCGGACCAAGGATAACCAGGCGATGCGCGCGTGTCGTTCATGACTTCGTCGGAAAATTGCATGATCATCAAGCTCTCATCCATCTTGAGATTTCTTCCTCCCCATCCATTCCATGAGAACAACACAAAATCAAGATTTGCACAACATGCTCGAGGGGAGATATTTCTTTCCAAACGCCAATTTGCTCTTCGTCTTTATCTTAGTCATCGTTGCATTCGTCAGAATCAGGAGTGGAGATGTCAACACAAGTCGTGAGAGATTGAGGGGAATGTTGAAAAGGATCTTGCAGGGGCAGGTCAATGACAAAACGGCCGTAGGAAGGTATGAGAGTGTGGGGTGGAGGGCATCGTTGCCGTGTACGTAGCAGCAGCCTCCTTAGGTATAGCTTCTCATGGCGTCCAGGTATCCCGTTCCACCGCGGAGGTCCTGGTCGAAAGTTTCGGCCACGGCAAGGACCCGCTTGATATGCTCCATGGAGAGGGGAGTCTGCTCGTTGACTGCCAGGGCTTGCGCTGTGCGGACGGAGTTCTTGATCTGAAGGGAAGATAGAAGTGTCAGTAGTTGTAACATGGAGACTAACCAGTAGAGCAATGGACTTACCTGGCGTCCGTTCAGGTTGTGGCGGGCAAGGAGATCAAAGTCTTTGTCGGTGAATGTGGCAGTCTGCACACCGTCCATGGCCTGGACTTTCTCCAAGAACATCTTCCAGACACTGCGCTTGGCCTTGGTGGTGAGGTCGCCGTAGCGGAGCGCCACGTGGATGCGGGATTGAAACGCATCGTCGAAGGTTTCCACGCGGTTAGTCGTCAGGAACAGAATTCCTTGGAAGTACTCCAGGAGACGGAGGAAGATGCTGACCAGGGCATTGCGGTGGATGTCCTGGATGGTGCGCTTCTCCAAGAAAATATCGGCCTCATCGAGCAGGAGGACCGCACCCCAGGAATGGGCAATATCCAAAATCTTGTTGAGCTCGGCTTCCAGCGTGCGCGAGTCGGTTCCCAATTCTCCTGCACTGACCATGTACAAAGGACGCTTGAGCAGTTCGGCGATACCTTCTGCTGTGAGCGTCTTACCTGTCCCTGGAGGACCGTGAAGTACGGCGACTAGCCCCTTGCCCTTGCCCTGGATCACATCATCGATGTTTTGGGCAGCTCGGAAGGTGTGGGACTCGACCAGCGCCTTCACAATGGACTTCTGGTTGTCAGGCAGCACCAGAGAACTGAAAGCCTCCTCGTTCCATTCAATCTCACTGACTCCAGAGATGCTGAACTCTAGCCACAGCTTCTCGCTAAAGGCGAACCCCAGGACTACTGGGCTCGCGATCAGCAGCTCCTCCTCGGTGAAATCCCGCTCGGAGGGGTCATCCACTTCGTCAATGTCCTCTTTCTGTACCTCGTTACCGTTCTCGTCCAGTTCCACTTCAACCACGTGTGGCTTTCCCTCCTTGTCTCGAACCACCTTATAGCGTGTTCTGGGGGTGTCGTAGTCCCGCGATGGCCCGCAACCCTGATCCGAATCCGAATCCGACACGCCACAGCAGCAACCATCATCGCTCCCGTCTCCGTCCGACCCATCAAGGTAATCCGGATCCTTGGGGCGAACGGTACTGATAGGATAGTTGGGATTGATGCGACGATGAATAGCCGGGTCAATCATGACCCTGCCGTTGATGTTGACTTTGATCACAGAGCGCTTCTTCTTGTAGAAGCCCATGCCCTTGTGGAAGCGGTAATTCATGCCACGCAATGCCACGAACTTCTTGCCCCGCTCGATCAGCTTGAGCTTAACTGCCTCCGCCTCGCGATGATATTTCAGCGGATAACAGCCAAGACTGGTGATTTTCCGCGAACCCTTGAAGGATTCGACCTCCGCAGCCATCGTGCCCATTCCGAACGACTTGCCGTCGTATTCCAGATAACGCCCTTCGATGCTGTACCACTGACCTTTCATGAAGGACGATTCTTTGGTAGCGTACTCAATCTTGAAGGCACGGGGCTCATCCACATTCCCGTAGGTCGATGAATAGGCAATCGTGTTGGGCTTGAAGATGGCCCACAACAGGTCGAAGGTGATCATGTTGGCGTCGAGCAGAGGATACAGGGTCTTTTTGGTCTCTGCATAGTCGGTATCCAGATACTTGACAAGCACCTTCAGGTGAGCGGCCTTGAGTTGAGCTGCTTTGCGAGCCTTCTTCTTTCTTTCCGTCTTGGCCAGCTGTCGCAGTTCGCGCATATATTGCCGTGTCTCCTCCAAGTACAGGAAGAGCATGTTGGGATCGACGACCGCCGTTTCCTGTACCAGACTAACACCCTTGACTCCGTCCATCACCTTGGCCAGCGCATCGCGGATGTACTTGCTCTTGAGGTCCACCACCGTCTCCGTATACTTGTTGTCCCAGTCGAACTTGCGGCGTACTGTGAAGAGGTATTGGTCCCACTCGCTGGCACCAGGATCATCGACCGTCTCAGTCAATTTGTAGTTATGGATCGTATTGTCCCATACTAGATTAGTGAGCCGTTAGTCCACCGTAACTGTGAGTTTGCTGCTGGAAAGCACCTGCTATGAATGGGGAAGGGTCGCAGCAGCACGTACATTGATCCACCCGCTTGAAAGCTATCTTAGACGCGGCCTTCTTCCGGCCCTTGGACTTCTGTGACGACCCCTTTGAACCATCTGCATCGGTTGACCCCCGCTTTCTGCGTCCTTTACTGCGACGACCATCCGACAACTTCAGTCGCAAGGCAGCCAACTTCTGCTTTGCCAACAGCAAGGCCAGGTCATCCGAGCCGTCATCCTCGTTGTCATCCTGCTGATCCTCAGACGAGTCCTCCTTGGAGCGCGATTTCTTGGATGATCGCTTGGCCTTGAGCTTGGCGACCAGCTTCTTCAGGGTCTTCTCATCGAGATCGGAATCTGTGTCCTCGCCATCCTGGGACGATGAATCCGAGTCTGAGTCCGACTGTTGGCGAGAGCGGGTGGACTTCTTCCTGCGACCGCCACTCTTCAGGGCTTTCTTGGCTCGGGCCTTGCCGCGCTTGCGACGATGCTTGCGATCTACCTCGGATTCGTCGGAGCTAGAGGAGCTAGAGGAGGAAGTGGAGGCATCTTTATCTGCGGCGGAGTCGTTGGTGGTGGATTCTGAGTCGTTGCTGTCGGAATCGGCAGCAGAGGAGCTGTCATCGCTTGGGGTGACAATGGAGGAGGTTTTGGTGGAGCGACGGGGCTTCTTCTTAGAGTCGGAGGAAGCGGCGGCGGGGGGATGTTTAGCACAGACCGTCGCGGTCTTTTTGGCGGCGGGTTCGGGGGCGGGGACTGGCGGCTTGGCCTCTGCTTTACCCGCATTGGTCTCCGCAGGCGGGTCACAGTCCAGCTTATTAGTGGGACTGGTCGTGGTAGGAGGAGTAGTGGTGGTAGTACCACTGGGAGAAGTAGTATTCGGAGGATCGGATGGAGGATGATGGTGATGTTGAGTGGTGCTGGTTGGTGCACTTCCTGAATTATCAGCCATGATGAGGATGTTGAGGATGTTGAGGATGTTGAGGATGTTGTATTATGACCTATTATGATCTATACTATTCGTGTGGGTCAGTGGGTCAGTGGGTCAGTAGGTCAGTAGAAGCAAATACTGAGTAGCTGTAATGAGAATAAGTGAGAGAGAGGAAGAGGAAGAGGAAGAGGAAGAGGAAGAGGAAAAGAAGGTGGAAGAGAGAAGAAGAGCAAGAGAGCAAGGGCGTGAGAGAAAGAGAGAGAGCGAAAGAAGGTAGGAAAAGAAAACAACGAGAAGGACGAAGCTGACCAGCGAACAAACAAAAGGGCAGGCAGGCTGGCAGGCCGGCCGGGAAGGGCCTGTGGGATGGGCGGTTGATGCCTAAGAAGGCCGCCTTGCGTGCGAACTCACAGGGTTGGCTCAATTCCCCGTTCTGGCGGTGTGCAAGAGGATCCGCGTGGGAAAAGGTGAGGCGACGATGCAATTTAAGGAACCTGAAAAAGAAAAAGAAATTCCTATCACCGTGAACAAAGATGGGAAGATGAAAAACAAAAAATGAAAAGAAACGAGATGATCAGCAGGAGCAGTTTGGAACCAGGATCATGGGGAAGGAGAGAAGTTACTACTCCGTACTATAAGTGCCTTTCAGTCACGGAGGACAGACTGACAGACTGACAGACTGACAGACTGACAGACTGACAGGCAGGCAAGGCTGGCTGGTAGCACTCAACAGCTGCATCATTTCCAGCCGCAGGCCGGCAGGTAGGCAGCATCCAGGATGATTGACTGATTGACTCAGATGGTGTGAATCACACTGGGACTGCTCCTGCACTGCACCGTGCCATCCTGCAGTCCGTGCAGCGCTTGGAGCTGCAGTGCCAGAAGAGACCCCAATGATCTCCATGAGCTACTGGATCTGAGGTGAGCGGAGCTGAAGAGCCCCAGGCTGTCTGTGCCACTGAACTAGATAGTAAGATTGGAGGAAGTTGTGAAGAAAGCTAGTCAGCAGGATCCATGCTGCATAAAGGTGGACGGAGAGCCCTAATTGACTGCAGTGCTAAGTAGCTCGACAAGAGCTTTTCTGGTGCCATGCCAGGAAGCTGCCTACTATACAGACATATAATTTGATATGGTAACTACTCCGGTTACTTGTAGCTATCCAGCGTTCATCATTCTGACAATTTTGTCGGTAGCTACAGCGAATATATGCTGTTTATATAGAGTAATCGGCACATGGGCTTGAAGGTTCGAACCTCACATTCATGTCCCTCGACCTTCACTCAAATCTATCACTATGACCACGGTTATCAGCGACGCACATATCGATCCCCAGCGGCGAGTTCCAAGATTCGTGTAGAGTGGACCCATGAATTTTGGTTTCGAGACCAGCTCAACCCACGCTCTAACATACAAGCAATGTGGTACTCCATCTTCACTACCGCAACTACCTTCTCAAGTCAAATATCTCCTACCCAGATCGAATGGATCCATGAATGGTGAGTTTAAACCACCTCAACCCACGCTCCAACATACAAGCAATGTCGATATTCCATCCTCACCATGGCGACTGACCTTGAGTCAAATGCCTCCTAGCACAGGGAACCCTCATATAACTTTTAACTGGGATCAAATGACCATCAACGATGCCAGAAAACATTCATCCTCCGCGACGCATGTCATGATCCCACAACAAGTAAACCATGAATATGATCCCAACCCAAGCCCCAGCATACAAGCAATGTAAACACCCCATCTCCCTGAAGCAACTGCCCCTTAAGCCTGAGTCCCTCTACCCAGCCCACGTAACACTCAAACCCCCTCCCTCAGGACCCAAGTGACCGACCATCACCTACACAGACCAGATATCGTCCCCAGCGACGAGGGCCATGACTAAGAAGAGAGAGCCCAGTGAAAGATGACATCGTGATGAGCCATGTGAATGAGAGAAGCCCACACCCACACCCACACCCACACCCACACCCACACCCACCCAGCCTAAGGATCCCCCAGAGTGAATACTCAGTTGAAAAGTGACAGAAAGCCCTTATTGCCTGTTCGCCGAGTTTAAACCCTGAATCCATTCCCACACACTCCCACAACCACACACTCACCTCCCACACAACCACTCTCTTTTCATCCCATCAACATCTCTTCGCCCAAGAACCCAACCACCACACCAAGACACCCAGCGAGTTCGCCACGCAAACAAGACACAGACACTACGATGAAGACGGAGACCGAGTCACCTCCCCCGGACCAGGAGGGTTCGTCCCCCTCGTCTGGATTTACGCCCATCAACCGGAGAAGCGTGGACAAGAGTGAGGCGAGTGTTGGCGTAAGTGTTCTGCAACGTTCATTACCACCATGACCATGGCCGTAACATGACTATGGCCGTGACATGACCATGACCATGATCACCACCATGACCATGAAACCCGAGCCCTCGTCACGATGACAACCAAGCAAGCACCTCAGCACAAATCCCCCAGACACGAGATACAAGCAACGACGAGAAACCTCACTAACCAAAAACCCAGACCACCCGCAAGCGCAGCGTCCAATCCCGCTCTCCATCCCCCAGCCCAGGAGCGCCAGCGCCAGCGCCCAAGAAACCCAAAACCGAGCCCTCGGCATCCCTCTCCTCCCTCTCCTCCCTCTCCTCCTCCTCCCCAATTACCGACTCCAGCGAAGAATACAAGCAGGAAGAAGAGGACGAGGACGAGGACGAGGACGAGAACCTCACAAGCACAAGCTCCACGACCTCAAAGTCCAAGCCCAAGCCCACGTCCACGCCCAAATCCAAATCCACCCCCAAGGCTAAGTCCAAGTCCAAGCCCACCCCCAACCCCAAGGCTAAGTCCAAGTCCAAATCCACCCCCAAGAAGCAGCAGCCATCCAGCACCACCACCCCCAAGATCACCCCCAAGAAACAAACCCCCTCCAAAACCCCAGCAGCAGCAGGAGAGGAAACAACAGAGGAACCAAAAACACCCAGCAAATCCCCCAAAACCAAACTCCCCCCGATCCCCACCAGCCTCGCAACCGCCACCCCAGCCGACCGCCTCATCCTCACCATGCGCGACGACGGGCAAAGCACCTGGCGCGACATCAACACCGCCTGGCAGAACATCACCCAGCTGACCGTGGGCGCGTCGACGCTGCGCATGCGCTACAACGCCATGAAGGCGAATTTCTCGCAGATGAGTCCGGAGGATGTACGCCGCCCCCTTTGCCCCAACAAAAACCCACACTTCCTCAGAAAGAAAACGTTATCCGGGGTATGATATGCTTATGCTGACTTGCTACGTAAACCTACGCCAACAGGAAGAACTATTCCGGCGCACGAAGGAGGCCGTCGAGACCAAGTTCGCGCAGGAGAAGTGGCGGATGATTGCGGAGCAGATGGAGAGTACTAGTCATGGGAAGAAGTTCCCGGCGGCGGCGCTGGTGAAGAAGTGGAAGGAGTTGGAGAGGGTGAAGCTTGGGAAGGGGCAGGGTGGTGGTGGTGGTGCTGCGCACGTGGCGGTGGGTAAGAATGCGACTTCTTCGTCGTCGTCTCTGTCTTCCGGGGGTGCTGGGGATGGGGATGATGAAGATGAATTTGAGGAAGAGGATGGTGCTGAGGATGGAAGAAGAGGTGGTGTGAAGTGATGTTTCTACTTCCAGTTCAGGTTCAGAGGATGGACTTCTCTCGTCTCATCCGAGGTTGCGAGGGAGCTGTTCGTAGTTGTCTTCAAAGTGGTCCGCACGCAGGGGAGGTGGTTTCTCATGTCTTTCTTCGGCGTTTCCTGCTTTTCGCGTGGTTGATATGGAGCTTGAAGGGGAGGTGAGATCTCTGAAAACATGACGAAAACGATTTCTTTCCCGCCTTGACTACTTTTCTGCCTGCATGGTTTGTTTTCCTTCTACTAGCACAAGCATACGAAATCAGTGCTCACTTGCCTACTTGTCTCTCTTCTTCCTCTAATCACATAAAATCCATCATTCATCCAAAGAAACTAAGGCTCCAAACCAACAATTGAATAAGACCCACCTATCCCAAAACACAAACACTCGCCATGCCAAATCCTATCATCAAAAGCAATAACGACGAAAGAGCAGTGAAGAAAAGTGTGGAGAAATCATTTTGTACCAGACAAATGCTCAACCAGACGAAGCTCAACCGGACAAGTTCAACCAGACAAGCTCAACCAGACAAAACTCAGAAACTCATCATCTCCAGACGCCCATCATGCAGTCGCCCATCATGCAGGCGTCCATCCAAATCGCCATGACCCATCCCATGCCCGCCCAGATCTTTCATGTACTCGTCACTGTCGGCGCGGGCCACAATCGCCGGCCGGATCTTCGTGCCCACGAACCCCCGCCGGTCGCGGCCGGTGCGCCCCCGGCCCAGCCAGTTGTGCTTCAGATCCTTGCCGAGCGTCTCGACCTGCTCCTGGGCCTTGTCGCCGGTCTGCACGCTGGCCAGGACGCTGACGCACTGCAGCATGCGGCCGACGGTCTCGGTGATGATATGCGAGGTGTCGGCTGCCGCGTTGGCCCGGTGGATGATGCTCGGGCGCTGGGGCGGCGAGGAGAGAGACTGGAAGATCAGCTGGTCGGGATTGGAGGAGGTGTTGGAGGCGGCGCGGCTGCGACTGCTGCTGCTGTTGTTAATGTTGCTGTTGTGGCCGAGCAACGAGTCGGAGGAGTAGCTCCCCGACTGGGCGTTGAGGAGTGTCGAGGACTGGGAGCTGTAGCTGCCAAAGCCGGCGCCGGCACCGCTGCCGTCAAGCGAGGCAGCGGTGGGAGGCCGTCCGCCACTGGTGGAACTGCTCTTGGTGGTGACGCTGAGCGCCGCCGTGCCGAGCTTGATGCTGTCGAGACTCAGGCGTGAAAATGTCGACTTCAGGTTTTCGTAGCGACGCAGGATGATTCGGTCGCGGAAGGCGACAAGAACCAGATTACGCACATCCAGCTCACAGCCAGGGTACTCGGCATTGCGTGCGGACCCCCAGAATTCACTGGCTTCACGCCGGTTCATCACAGACCCACAGCCCTTGATTTCCAGGTCGAGAGGCAAGAACACGGCCTGAATGAAAGGCAAGATTGTGCCAAACACGAGCATCCACACCTGCACGAGGTGCGGCACCAGCTTCTCATCCGGCACCCCGTTCAAGGTATGGTTCAGCGAAGCGAATCCGGTCTCCAGCAGTTCCCTCAGGTCGTCGACCACCGCCGCCGGAGTGCGCTTCTGCACACATCGCTGAATATGGACGAGAACCAGCTTGTTGAGATCCTCAATCGCAATGCGCACGTCCTCCCCGTCGAAGATCACCATCAGTTTCGCCTTCAGAAAGTCCCAAGCGTCCTCCGGCGTCATGTTATTCAGCCCGAACCCTTGGAGAGTCTCCCGCAACGCAGCCTCGGCGATCAGCCCGGAGGAACTGCCCAAAGACGACGGCCCGGGGAAGACAGCCGGCGACCCTCCGGGCCCCTGTGAACTAGTTGCCCAATCCATCTGCTCCGATTCCGCCTGCGCCTGCGCCTGCGCCTGCGCCTGAGCTTGCGCTTTCTCCTCTTTCTTCTTCTCACGAAGGCCATGCAGCAGATCCAGCCCACTCACCGACTTGCCGAAGGTCGTGCTGGTGGCTCCCGGCGACGCGGGGGTAAACGAGTATAGGGACTGCGGTGCATTGGGGTCTGACGGCTTCGAATTACTCGACGCGGACGACAGCGGGAGGTTGTAGTGATCGTCGCGATCCTTCAGCTTCAGCTTCTGGCGCGACAGGAAATGGTGTTTGTGTTTCTCCTTGTCCTTGTCCTTCTCTTTCTCGCTCCCTGTCGGCCGATCCGCCGGCACGACAGTGCTCGCGGACGCATTCGACAGGTTGTACATGGACGAATTGTTCGACGGGAAGGTCTCCGCCAAGCTGGTGGTCGAAGCGCTGACGATCCGGGACAAGCCTCCACTGGGGAACCCCATCTTGCTTGGCGAGGGCAGGCCCCTTTCCTTCCCTGTCCCGTCCTTGTCGCGACTGATGCCGATGTGCTTGGGTTTCGAGAAGAGCTTCATCTTCGACTTCTCGCCCTTGTGTTTGTGTTCGCGCTCCTGGGGGATCTCGAGCCCAAGCCCGGGGGGCTGGAGCCCTGGATTTCGGGGGAATACCACGTTGGCCGCTGTCGTGGCAGCATGGGCGTGTCCAGCTGCGGTGCTAGTGCTGCCGCTGCCATTTGCGTAGGATGGCTGCCCGGCTGATGCGCCAGTCGCGCTGGCTGCTGTCGAACCGGGGGGTGCGAAGGTCGGGGGTGGGGGAGGCGGGGGAGGGGGCGAGATGCTGCCGCCGCGTCGGGAACGGGAGCCGTCTTCGGAGACCCCTCGTACGGTCGCGGGTCGTTTCACGGGATGTTGAAGGTTGTTAGGTTGTGGGTGTTGTTTCTGAGGATGTTGTTGCTGTTGCTGTTGCTGTTGCTGTTGCTGCTGCTGCTGCTGCTGTTGTTGAAGCATGGCCGTCTGGGCCGCGATACGAGAAGCTGACAAAGAGGCCTCGGTGGAAGAAGCGGTAGGGAGCGATGGTTCAAAGAAACCTTGGGAGTGGTGACGAGAGCGTCGCTGCAGCTCAGCCGGGACGACCCGTCCCGAAGGCTTTCGACTCAGGATCTCATTATGCGGCATGAAGGAGACAGGTGATCGCGCAGATGAGGTGGTGTTGGTAGTATTCGAAGTGGTAGTAGAGGCAGTAGAAGCGGAGGTGAGATTGGCGGTGTTGAGCGAGGAGATACGCGGTGGCCGCGGCGAGGCAGAGGCAGAGGCAGAGGCAGAGGCAGTGCCAGGCGGCAGCGGGAAATTGGATTGCTGAGGCGAGATGGTGGTCACATTGGAGGTCATCGACGAGGCATCACTTCCAGAGGAGCCAGGACGGTTGTAGAAAGTGTAGGAGTAGGAATCGTCAAAGGAACGTCGAGGAAGAGGAGGGATGGGAGGGGGAGGACTCTGGGAAGCAGGAGGGGGAGGAATCGGAGACCGCGTCCCTCGCTCTGGAGAAACCGGCGAGCGCAACATTGTGAGTGAGTGAGTGAGTGAGTGAGTGAGTGTACAGTACTACTACCTGGACTCCATGATCTGACAATAAGAGAAAGTAAGAAGGAATGAAGGTATGAAGGTATGGAGTTAATTAATCGAATGCAGAATTGGATTTCTGCCCCAGTCTCGTTTTGCCTGGACTTGGAGAGAAGATCAGCAACCTGAACCATTGAACCATTGAACCATTGATCGAATTGATAGATTAATACCGGCCGGCTGTCGATCTCCTCCTGAAACCTGAAACTTTACCTACTGAACCCTCCCTTCCTTTTCCTTCCCTTCCAGTTACAGCCCGGTTCAACCCCCCCCCCACCTTTCCGCTTTTACTCAACATTTACTCCGTACTCAGTATCTTTTTCCAACACCTCACCCTCCGATCCTGCTCTCTCCCCAAACGAAAACTACATCACCACGCAAAGTCCACAACCCAAACCCAATCCCTCACACCAAAAACCCGAAAAATCCAAACCCACACCATGTCCTCCACAACCCCCACCACCACCACCACCACCACGAAGCTCCAAGCAATCTACACAGCCCCCCACCAACAATCCCAAACCTTCACGCAACCCATCGCCGCCCCTCTCCCTGCTGCTGCTGCTGCTACCTCCTCAACCGATCCCGCCCACACCCAAACCAAAATAGCCTACCTCGCCGAACTCCGCAAACAGGTCCCGGCCCTGCAAAACGAGATCAACATCTTCCTGACGGAGAAGATGGAAGAGGACAAACGGGCCGCCGACGGCCAACTCTCCGAGAAGGAAGCCAAGGAGGAAGCCAATTACGGCGAGGAGGTCGTGGATGAGGAGGAGGATGCTTGAGGGGTGCACGTGCACCTAGAAAACGGGACCTGTCATCCCACCGAACAGAAACATACCTGTGAGCGCGCGGGGCTGAAAGGTGCCCAACTCCAATTGCGTCGCTGAACTACGCCATCGACAAAATAGGGTTTACGTGGATGTGTGACCGTGAACGTGAACGTGAATACATGATGATGATGATGAGATTGAACACTTTCAGGGAGGGTTCAGGGGTAGGCTATGACATGATATGATTCGAAAAAAAAGGAAAGATGCAAAATATGAAAGAGATCGCTATCCCCCCGGGTATCATCGTGCAGGAAGCGTCCGCCCCACTCCAAAATGGCAAATATGTGAACAAGGAGATCACGAAGAGAAAAAAAAAAAAAAAAAGAAAGCAAGAAAAGAACAGACGGAACGCAAATATACGATACCACAAGAAACAAGACCATAACTTCTATTTACAACGACACCGACATCGACAACATCATGAAAGTGACCGCTTGCGGTTGGCGCAACCAAGATGGACAACGGTATTACTGCGGCACAAGTCAGCACCCAACTTTTTCTTTCCAAAAAAAAAAAAGGAAAGAAAATGACGTACTCTGGATACACGTTGATCACACTGCCCCCGATCCGCTTGTGGCAGATCCCGCACACCCTCTCTTCGGTGATGGTGACATGTCGGGATCTCGACCGCTTGGGATCCGTCCCCTCCCCCACCAGCAGCTGGGCTTGGGTCTTGATGTTCTCGGCTTTCTGCAGGCTCGCCACGATCCGGCTCTCGTTGAGGATCGAGTTGGCGGCGCGCATGCGACCCTTGAAGTAGAAGTCGAGCTCCTTCACCGGGAGGGTTTCGGGGATCAGGTCCAGCGCGGACCCGGGGGGCAGGCGGGACCCGTGCTTGGCCAGCACTTCGAGCGCTGGCCCATATCGTGGCTTGTATCCGTGGGGCGGGGTTAGATAGAGTGCTAGGAGAGTCAAATAGATCGACGGCTTGTCTTCTTCGTAAGCCAGCAGCGCCACACAAGGCCCGCCTTCTTCGGTAGACGCTATATCGTCCTGTTTGTGGAGATGGTTGCAGTATCTGAGAGAAAGTTAGCCGTGGGGCTAGTTCACTCTATCTCAGTGGTTACCTACTCCTCAGCCTTAGCATAGTCCTCCAGCTTGAACACGTAGATCTCCAGCGCCTGCTTGTGTTGCCCCATCTTGCTGAACACGATTGCTCGCGCTTCGAACAATTCAGGATCTAGGGAAAGGCAAGTCAGCGGATAAAGATGGTGAGAGACAAGAAGCCAGACATACCGTCGCGGTCCAGGCGGTTTAGAATCTTGGCTGGCGAGTACTGCGTGCTCGACCTGAGCATGGTGAGGAACTTGGTTCGCCACGCGACGTGGTCGTCTTCGCTAGCGAATTCCCACTCCTTGTTTCTGTACTTCTTCAGACGGTCCAGGTAGAAATTGAGCAGCTGCTGATGTAGATCCGGCGACATGTCGTTCAGCTCGCCGATGACATGTTCCAGGTATCGCACGGCCAGATTAACATCGATGCCCCGCAGAAAGTCCAGCACGCGGTGCCGGGGGAGGGTCTCTGCGTTCTCCGTGTCCGCCAGAAAGACCTCCATGCCCAATTCGGGGTCCTCTCGCAGTGGCCATTCGGCGAACTCGAGGATGAGGTCGATCCGGTCCGGCGGGAGATTCTGTAGGTAGACGACCGTTCTCTTGGGACCGTGCAGCTGCGGAGCGGTCTCCTCTTCCTCCTCCGCCTGACCGAACCGCTGGAGCAGCTCCAGCGCCTGGCGGTGCAGTTTCTTGCCGTACAGGAAATCGATCAGGTCGTTGTGCCGGCCGGTCTCCTCGAGCCTCTCCATGACCACGTCCGGGTCGCAGAAGTTCGCGATCCGGAAGAGAGACCCCGCCAGAGCAGGGATCGCATACATGTACGCCCGGAAGAGGGTGGTGTCGACGAGTTTGGCCTTCTCGCGAATCTTCTCCCCGAACTCGAGATCCTGGATATCCTTGGTGCTGGTTTCGAGCAACTTCATCACAGAATCGGTCAGTTCATCTGTGGCTGCGTCCGCCGGCAGATCGAACACCTTCAGTGACCCATCGGGGTTGAGAAAGCGCTGGAACCGTCGACGGACATCGGCCAGGTACCTCTGCAGCTCACGAACCGCCAACTTGAGATCATTTCCTTCGAGGGCCTTGTCGGGCTTGGCGTCTTCGGTCATCCTCGTCCGGATACTGGCCGCATCGTCGAATGTCTCCGTCTTGGACCGCAGCAGCGACATGACCGACGGGGCATGCGAGAGTGTCTTGGCCGTGGCCGCAACAGCAGCATCCGCCGTGTGATTGCCATCCACCTGCTTCTGGTTGTCGGGGGTCTTGGATGGGCTCTCGGTGGCGCTGTCTTCGGATTCCTCTTGCTCCTCGGGGACCGACGATAGCTCTCCCGCCACGATCTTGGGATAAAGCCTGATCACCGTTTCCGGTGGCGCAGAGATCTCGGTGAATATGTCCATCGCGTCCGCATACTTCCGGAGTCGAAACAGCCCTTCCGCTTTCTCGAGCTTGATCGCACGTAGCCGGCCCTGCTTATCCCTCAAGAGCGCATCCTCCAGCATACTAGTCAGACTCACGGCCTCGTCCAGGTAGCCCTTCTCCACCAGCGAGTCAATCTGAGTATCGTAGCTCAGCGCTTCCATGCGCCAGATCGTGCGCTCGCTCGCCACCAGGAACCCCTTGCCCGCATGGGCCAAGCTGATCGTCGGCTGGGGGATATGCAGGATATTGGCGGACGGCAGTGGAACCGACTGGAGTAGCGACAGCGTCTCCGGATTGCGCACCTCCAGCACCCCCTTGGACGCGTCATGCAGGGCGAGCAGAAACGGATACGAGTACCCGATATCCGCCGGCGCATGGCTCCAGGGGATCTGGCGCCTCCCCAGCGACGCGCCATTGATATCGATGAACTGGGTATTGATATCTTTCGCCAACAGCACCTGGCCCTCGGACAACCTCGTCGCCAGAGGCTTCGGAGCCGACCCGCCGATGCCGATGTAACTCATACTGGCGACCCCGACCCCCGTCAACCGGCCGGTTTCCTGGCCACCCAGCCCGCCGATACTCCCGGGGCCGACCAAATCCGTCACGCTGGCCGTCTCGATATCGACCATGACAAAGCTGGACCCCAGCCCGGCCACCAACCTCGTCCCGGACACCCACGTCAGCGTCTTGATGCCACTGACCAGCGTCATCTCCACCACCTCACCCTCGACCTCCATATCGCGCCACACCCACAGCAAGACCTTGCGCTTCACCGCCACCGCCAGCCGCGACACGATCGACGGCACCCCGGTCTCGGGATCATTGACGATATTCGACGTCACCGCAAAGGTCGACGCCCCCTTCGTGCGGGTCATCTGCTCCTGCAGCGCATACGTCTGCAGATCATGGATCGAGACGTACCCGCCCGACAACGAGACCAGCAACTTGGCCTCCTTGATCAGAGCCAGCTGCTCCACCTTGTACCGGGAGAACTTCTCGACCTCGCGCAGAAGATCCGTCTGTTTCAGTTTGACCGGCACATGTGGTGTGGCTGCTGGAGCAGCATTCGCATTCGCATGATCTGCAGCATTGGCCGCTGGATTCGCATACTCCGCTCCACCACCACCACCACCACCACCCTCAGCATCACGAGCGGGTACCGTCTTCGCACCAACACTCCCATTAACATTATTCCCAAGCGCACCACCATCCCCATGATTCCCCTTACCATCCTGATGCCCATTCATCCCCTCATCACCATCCGCAGCCTCCTTCTCCACCTCATTCACCCGATACACCCGTAAACTCCCATTGTTCAATCCCACGAGCACCCGGTCCCCGTACGCGAGAACGGACTCGATGCGCGATCGATCGCGCGGTTTGAACTCGACGAGCGGTCGAGCGGTGAAGGCGGATAACATGGTTTGGGCCCTAGGCTCCTTCGGACCCCCTTTGGGAGAAAATAAAACTGTCCGAGGGGTCGTCGGATTTCGGGTTTCGAGGTGTTGGTGAAGGGATGGAGGGGGAGTTCGGGCGCTAGAAACCACAAAAAGGAAAGAGAAGTCGGCTGTTGGCGGGTCGCGTTGTTAGGTTGTCGCCCGAGGGTAGAGGGTTTGCGGTGTGAACGTCGAGGCGAGTCGAGTCGGGGGTTGACGGTGGTTTCTCGGGGTCAGGTACTAGTATGTGTAGCGTGGGATGAGGGCTCGAGTTTGCGTAGCACCTGTCTCTATTTATTTCTTCTATATTGCTTTCGAGCCGGAAGGAGGGAGAGGCATGTCCGGTGCTTCTCGGTGGAGTTTTGAGGGCTGAAAGAGGGAGGAGGGGAGTGGTGAATCAGCGGGCCGAGGTGATCACAGCCATGATATGTTGAGGTGGTTGGTAGTCGAAGGGTTGCTGGGTGTGTTGTAGGAGATAAGATGGGGAGTCGCTTTTTGCTGAGGACAGCTCTCAATGAGCCGTGTTATTGTAAAAAATGGTATGTGAATCGTGTTGTGCAGGGAGTAAATGATTAGACAAGAGAGAGGTTCGGTTGTATAAGTGAAGCTGCCTGGCCGCATGGAATCCGGACCTGCCAAGTCCACTACGGCGAGCTACAGCTGCCATTGGATGAAAGCACCCAAAGCCATCCATGATGTCTTGAACTTGGAGCAAGTCGTTTATACATATCTTGATGCAATTGGAGCTGTGCTGATCCAGACCTTACTCCATACCCAGACACATACCATGTTATTGTAAAAGAGATTTTTCAGGATCAATTGAAAGACTCGACAGAAATGGGTGTCGATGTCGGGTCTCAGGTATCTAACTTATCGCTTCCGTCATCAACGGCCTGAGGCTTTATCTACCGCTCACCGCTGGCCATCCTCACCTCCGGCCGGGCTTGAGCTTGTCCGCCATTGGCGCATCCTGTCCAGAAACCCACCACTAAGTAGACCCACCAGGCCACGACAGAGAGAAAAAGCCAAAGAGAGCAGAAAAAAAGATGTTGGGACGAGCCGGGCTTGAACCGGCCACCTTCAGATTAATGGCCGAAGTTGGTACTTCAGTCTGACGCGCTCCCAGATGCGCCATCGTCCCAGAATTGATGAATGATGCTTATTTCTTCTGGCTGTCATAGAGCATCAAAAGATTGACTCTAAGAGCTGCGCCCTTGCCCCGTTGGTTGGAATGTCATAGTCCATGCTTTGCTGCGAGCAAGTCGTGAGAAAGAAAGAGGTAAAGTCAATCTTAGGATGAAGAGGCACGTGCAAGAGCTTTGAAAAGATTGATCTTATTGCTTCTGCGTTTGGCATTGACCACAGCCAAGCTACCTAATAGCCCCACGCCATAACCTTGGGGTATCGCCACTGACAGATGAACGTTGTTGGCAATAAAAAGTCCACAAGGGTTGCAACCAATGTGAAGAAGAGGTGCAGACCCAACCCTACCTCAGATAACTAAACCAGCGCCCCAAATCTTTCTGAAAACGGACGGAAGAGTCACAAGAGAGGAATGAAAGAGCAATTATGTAAATTGTACAATAAGAATGTTTGGTAAAGACTGGCAGGAATCGATCAACCCAGGTTATGCCCAACCAGCATGCATGTTCTCAATAAGCGCCCCGATATGTGCAGATGAAGAGTAAACTAAGTCTCGTTAATTCTATTTTGTGCCTTGTAAAATATGCTCACGCCTTGGTTTCCGTGGAGTATTCCTGGTGCTTGGCCGACGTGCCCTTAGCACGCCAGGTCGACACGGCGGGAATATCAGCCTTGAACCGTTGTTCCTCCGTACCATAGGCACGCGGGGTAAGTTTGATAAGTGTGTGGAGGGGGACCTCCATCCAGGGACTCTGCTCCTGGGGTGTGTTGAGGAAGTAGGCGTAAATGCAGCGCAATACAGCCTGGTGCGTCACAATGATCACGTTCTCACTGCGCTCCAGCTCCATGATAATGGGCTCCAAGCGAATGACAACATCGCGATACGATTCGCCACCCCGGTAGCGGTAGTTGTACTTGTCTTCGTCGCGGGCGGCGAAATCCTCGGGGTACTTCTCGGCAATTTGCTCGTAGGTCAATCCGTCACAGACTCCCGAGTCAAGTTCATCCAGAGCCTTCCACTCCAGTTTCTCGAAGCCAGTTTCCGCAGCCAGGTGACGTGCTGTCTGGATGGTACGTTTTAACGTGGATGTCCAGATCACAATCTTCGTGTTGGGCGGTACACCGGACTTCTTCAGTAGACCAGGTAGAGCTTTGGCATAAGCCTCTCCACGTTCAGAGATGTTGGAGTCCCCTCCAATCTTTCCAGTCAAGTTGTACTCCGACTCTCCGTGCTAGAGGGTGATGAGTACAGGTGTGTAGATGCATGCATGGTCAGACTTACGCGAGATAACCAGATCGAGCGAGGCTTGATGTGGAGGTTCTGGATGTAGTAGACCAGTCGGCTGGACAAATAGTCCTTGATCTGGTTGATGATGACGGTGGAGCCAACGTTGATGAGTTTTACGTAGGTGTAGCTCTTCTCGCCGTCATCAATGGTCTCGTAGACTTTCTCGTAGTTGCGGATCCGCTCGCGGAAGTCCCGGGCAGCAACCTCCGGGTCCTGCCCCTTGTAGTCCGGCGAGGTCGTCTTGACCTCGAGGATGTTGTTCATAATCAAGTCCTCTTCGTCACATATCGACTCGACGTACAACGTCTCGATGTTAGCTTCCCGGCAGCGCTCGTTGATCCAGCGGCGGCGCTCTTTCGTCGAATTCGTCGCATCGAGGATCGCGACCACTCCCTTGCCAGCATCGAACCACTGAATCATATCTGTGATGGCAGCATCGGCCGCGGCACGGCGCATCTTCTCGCCCTCCTCGTTGTGGGGGTCAAAGAACGTGGCGCTTGGCTGCGGTGTGCCCTGTCGGCGATAGGTGCCGACATTGAACACGCGTGCAGGAATACCAACCCAAGCGAGATATCTCATAGCTGGTCATGATGTCAGTTATTTCCACACCGGACACGGGAACTTGATTACTCAACACACCTTTGCCAGCTATGAGACTCTTGCCTCTAGCTGGGAGGCCAACCATGACCACACATATTTTCGACTCATCTGACTATCGATGGGCAAATAAGCATCCAAGGCAAGACACAGAAAATCGCAGACGACGCCGTGTCTAAGAATTGTGTGGCAGAAAATAGCAATGGGGTGGGTGGGTGGCGAGCTGCGACAACCCGCCGGAACTCAGCATTATGTCCCCAGCGAGCATTTTAAGGGGATAAGTCTTTAGTAAGACAAAGCCAGCATGACACTGGCCTTGTGTCACACACCACAACCCAGACACATTGCGACGTCGTTTGCAAGCTCCAAAAGAAAAAGCAGAGGAAAAGATATATTAAAGGTTGCGGCCAATCAAGGCACGTGCAATGCAAACACCCAACGAACAAAACGCATGGCAACTTACGCTGGCGAAGTAGTGAGTCTTGCCGTGGCCATTGTCTCGACGAATTAAACCCGACGACATGATTCCAATTGACTATTGAATCTGAAGTATTGTGCAAGCAAACGGAGGGAGAGGAAAAGAATCCAAGACCTCGGATGTCCGATCGCGGACAAAAGGAGCAGGAGGACTAAGGGTGTGAGAGAGAGTGTGTGTGGGTGTAACTCTGTAGTACTCCGTATATAGAAACCTTTTTTTTCCCTTGGCTTGACTTGTAGATGTGCTGTTGGAAGTTGTCGCTAACCACTAAGAAGCGGACAGGTCCGGCTGTCTCACGGGGGGGGATCTTTGGTAGGGAAGAGGATAGCAGTGGTGAGTACGGAGTGTAGAAGCAGGAGTAGTAAATTGATCAACAGATGACTCTGGTTGGATGGGCATTGAAACCCAACGGGGGGGCGCGGTCGATGCGGTGAAGAGAGTTGAAAGAAGACAATCAGTCAGTCAGTCAGTCAGTCACAAAGTGTGAGGAAGAGCACAGACGTCATGCCGCGGGGCAGTTGCCGGCGACGCTGTGGGTTGGTTAGTTATTAGTGATGATTGTCTAGGCAATGATGATTCAATAGTAGGTCAGTAGTTGTAAGAATAGGAGGTAGACCCTGTTCTGGGTTTCCTCCACGCCAAATGATGAACTTTTTGGTGCAGAGGTGCGCTTGAAGCAGCTGAGCCCTCCAAATGTATGGTAAGGGAAAAAATATTATATATAATAACTAGAAATAAAAGTAATCACGACCGGCGCACTTGACTTCTGACTAGACCACTGTAAGTTACGATAAATGATCAGTGATTTCCGTCTCCCTCCCCGGCCGGTCCCCTTTTCCCCGGTCGGATTGTCCAGTCGGCCCGCACGTGACCCCATTACGTTTTCGTGTCGGGTAAAATCGTAACCGTCTGTTGCAAATGGGCTGGCTAGATGAGTGAATTACCCGACTAGGACAAAATTGACTCACGGTCGCCTGACTTGCGCGGTTTTTCTTCGCCAATTTCGAGGCGTTGAGGCGTGGAGTTACAGGTCTGGCCATCATGCCTCGCCTCATGTCTGCCGATCGGGATTCCGTCCCTTGCATTGCCTGCTGGTGGGACTGGGGATGACAGCCTGGAGCGCCAATTGTCCATCGGTCCCCTGCCTATCAGTATCGTCCCATTCCTACAGTATTGATCCCCACGCGTCCAACGACGGAGGATTATGAATCTACATGTACTGAGGACGGTAGGTCCATAGACTCCATACCATCGATTTAGGCTTCGGGAAGAACGAAGATCATGGATTTACCCGCTAGTCAAATTACTAGCTAAAGAGCAAATACTCATACAAGAAAGAGAACCTGGTCGGTAATATTCCTTCGATTAAGCTAATCTCAGCCCTAAAATAACTCCGTTTTGGTCGACTCTATCGTCATTAGATCTGGGAAACCTTCCCGTTTTTAGAATTTTGGTGCCTTTTCTGTGCCTCGGATCTGCACCAGGATTTGGGGAGCCTCAAAAGACGGAAAACCAATACCCCTCAACAGAGATGCTCCCAAAGGAGCGATAACGTCGGGGGGGGGGGGGGGGAAGCGCGGCTTTCTTCCAGCGACGGTGGCTGTGGTTTTGTGGTTTTCTTCTCTTGATAGGCTCCCCCCTAGCCATAGGTTGAGGAACAGACGTAGTAGAACGAGGCAGAGAATGGAGGTCATGAATCTCTTGTGGGAGAGTGTCGGGGTGAGAAAAAAAATCACCCCCTCCCTTTTTATGTTTCGTCGTAACAAACGTCAAGCATGTACTTTTGGCTTTGAGAGGGTATGCAGGAACTTTTTTTTTTCGTGTCGTGAGAAAGGTTGTCTGGATCAGCCGTATAGCTGGGAAGCACAACTATACGCCGACCGCAACCTCAGCAACAGCATTGGCATCGCCAAGAGCAGGGACTGCTGCATCATCCCGGCTAGACGGCCACTTCGGACGTCTCTCCTGGGTGTTGGTTTCGCCACGAGCTCTCTGGACCCGCAGCATGGAGCCCCAGGGACCCTCCTGGCGGTGCAGAGCGCCCATGGCGTTCTCGGCCTCATCGACGCTTTCGAAATCGACAAAGAGGTAGTAGTGGTCACCGGGCTCGAACCGCTTGGCGGGGTGAGGGGCGAACTGCTTGCTGACGTTCTCACTATCAGGCGACGTTAGTTTTGTATGGAATCGAGTGCTGTAGGGCTAGCCTTACACATTGTATCCCTTGAAGAAATTGCGGATGTTGATGTTGAGAGCGTCCTGATCGGTCAACTTAGGGAGACCACCGACGTAGAGACGGCGGCTGGCATCGTTGTTGACGGGTCTGGCGGGGGAAGATAGAGTATCATCGTTGCCACGGCGCCAGCGGTCAGCACTGAAAGGCGAGCTTCTCACATCACGAGGAGAGCCATCCACGCGCGGTTGCTGTTGCTGCTGTTGCTGTTGCTGCTGCTGGGACCGCTCACTGGCGGACTTCACAACACCCGGCTTGATCTTGACTGGACGGCCAAGCATGTCCCGGCCATCCAACTCAACCATGGCCCGCTCGGCCAGTTCCTTCGTCTCCAGATCAACAAAGCAGTATGAGGGGTTGCGGCCCGTGAAGGGGTCAATGGCGATATCGATACGCTCACTAGGAAACACTCAGTTTAGGGGCTCATCAACAGACAAGAGTCGTTTCGCATACATTTGGAACTCGGCAGCGGTAAAGAGTGCTTGCACATCCTCCGACTTGGCCGTGTAGGGCATGTTACCCACGTAGAGACGGCGGCCCTCAGAGATAGCCTGCGGCACGTGTGCGCTGGGTCTGCTGAAAGCGATTCTCGAAGTGCTGGTCTTGGGGCCCGGGGAACCGGCGCTCTGCGCACTCGGGCTCTCCTCGCCCTTCAGGCGCCAGTTGGGAGAATGAAAAGCACGGCCGGTGGTTCTGACTCCATTCTGGTAGAAGTTCTTCTGGGGGGCTAGGCACTTGTTAGTGACGAGTGCTTCAAGAAGTTGTGCTGATCGCAGCCCCTAGAGGAGCCCGAACGCAAATCGCCTACACACTTTGTTGCTGAGGGACGGGGCTTTCAGGAGCGTCGGCCATTGTGACAGAGATTTTCGGAGACTCGAACAAAGTCAGGATCGGTAGTGACAGGGTATAAGAATCGGTAGCCTATGCGATGAACGAAAATTAGCATGGTATAGTCGCATGACTGCTGTAAATACACGGATTTCCTAAATTGACAAGAGACGATCAGGGCAGATTGGAAGAAAATCATACCTTTGTTTCCGGCTAATACTCCACGCGGTTGAAATGAATGTCGAACACAAGGACTAAACACTCCAGGTCTCCGATCTTCTCAGACAGATCAAAATCTCCGAGGAACAAAAGGCAAGCGACGGAAAAACAACACAGAAACGCTCTGCTGCTGAAGCCTGCGTCAAAAAATTAATCTGGGGCGAGGCCAAACCGGAAGCAAACATCGCAAACACCGCAAAACCACCGCGGCCCGAGAGGTTACACTGCCGGCTGTGATTGGCTGGTTAGCGAACCAAACGCGTATATAAGGACGCGGCGGGCCTCAAATTTTGATTCCAATTTTCTGTTTCTCTTCTATCTGTTATACGCCTCACACTGCTCAACAAGATCTGAGTTCATTGGCAGTTTGCTTTGAATGCTTGTTTCGAAGATCCAGCGTGCTCTACAACCTGCGAACAGCTCAGCTATGAGAATCATGTCTTGCTCTGGCTAAGCAGATTTCGCATTGATTTCGTCCATTGCAGATATCCCTAGCATCTTTGCCCTTGCATATGTCACCATTCCTACGTGTTCACTTCAATGATGAAGCAAGATTCACACAGACCTGTTCCGAGTTATTATACATGCGGATCAACAATCGTACCAACTGCTGTCTGACAAAGTGAACACTACCCCTACCCTTGCCCGTTTCTTGTCTCCGTTCCTCGATATTAGAAAAATGAAAATCGCTCACTTGGTTCACTTGAAATCGATCTTTTCTTGGCCCTTAGTAGAGACTCAAAAAAGTATGAAATAGGGTTAGCTAGAGGGCTCCCTGTACTGTACACAAGACCCTGCCACTCCTGCCACTACACATCATGGATGCGGGAATCGAACTGCACGACAGCTGGTGTCAAGCATGATCGTACCCCGTATCGGTCACCGCGTCGTCATCCTCTCTCTCGTACAAGATCTGAGGACGAACGTTCTGACGGAGGATGTATCGCCTGATGAAGTAGGGGATCTGACGCAGCCCATACTTGGCGTGGAAGCGTGTGGGAACCCCAAACACTTGATCCAATTCTTCGAGCGTCTTTCCTTTGGTTTCGGGCATGAACAGAAGTATCAGAAACCATCCGACTATACACCAACCGCCGTACCAGCTGAACGCTCCCTGCGGCGTGAATGCGTGCCGAAGGGAAGGCCAAGTGATGGCGAGCGTGAAGTTGAACAGCCATGTCGTCGAGGTAGCTAAAGCCATGCCGTAGGACCGCACGTAGAGTGGGTAGGCCTCGGCCGAGTATGTGAACGGCACTGGTCCCTCGCCAAACGAATATACAACACCGAAGAGGTAAGTGCCTAAAGCGACGCACCCCATGCGGGCAGAAGTGTCTTCGGGTATCCAGAAGCTGAAGCCGGTGAAGAACATCGACAGAGCCATCATGGGAAAGGTCATTAGGAGAAGATTGCGACGGCCAAACGTGTCGATTTTCCACACGGCGGGTAAGGCAAAGAGGAAATTGATCATTCCCCACCCGAAGGATGCTGCCAGTGCCTTGCGCTGATTTGCGACTGTCAGCATGTTTGCCGGCCCTGTGGACTGCAGGAAAATCTCAGATGAGTAGTATGCGATGACATTCACGCCTAAAAGTCCATCAGTCTTCTGATTTCCAGCTGGGATTGGTCGCACAAACCGCAGAACTATGAGACATTAGCAGCTGAATCTTGATAGTGACTATTTTGTTTGAACGTACCTGCTGCATGAACATCACCAGTTCTGACGCAATCATTGCACGTCGGTTACGAGGAACACGAATGAGCTCCAGGATCTTGTTCTGGCCAAGCTTTATGCTGGCTTCGGCTTTCAGCAATGTATGCATATAGTACAAGTCACGCGCTGCTTGGACCTTGTTGTAACGCAAGCTACACATCGACTCATACGCTTTATCGTACCGATTCCGCGACAAGTACCAACGAGGGGATTCTGGACAAGTGAAGACAAAGCAGCAAACCAGGAGAGCCGGGAACATGGCTGAAGCCATCATCATACGCCAATTGAGGCCGACGATCCCTGAAGAATCACCGACCTGGAAGAACGCAAGATCTGCGACGTAGCCGAACATGATCCCGAATGCTGTCCACATCTGCCATTGCATTACCAAAGCACCACGGATATTAGGAGGTGCCGTCTCCGCAGCGTAGATCGGCACCGTTGCCGACTTGGGGCCTATCCCGAAGCCCAACGCAAAGCGAGCGATGAACATATGCCACCATGTGTTGACGAACCCTTGCCAGAGGCAAGTAAGCGCAGAGAAGCAGCAGGTGATGAAGATGGTCCCTCGACGGCCGAACCATGCATTGAATGGGACCGTCAGCCAGCAGCCGATGATGGCGCAACACAGATATGGCGCTGAGTTGACCAGTCCAAGCAGCCAGTTGGAGCGGGAGTCGGTGCCATCGATGCCGAATTGATGCTTGTAGAAGATCTGGGCGCCATTGACCACCGTCTCATCTGCAGGAGTCAAGGGGTTTCAGCCAACTTTGACCGGGAACCCTTGAACGATCAATGGAAATAGAACTTACCCATTCCTTGTACCGCAGCAGAGAGTGAACACAGAACAATAACCAGGTACATTGTCCATGGCTGACGCCAACGATGGGCGAATTCTTTCTTCAAGATTTCCAGCTCCTGGGGCGTCAGACCAGGGACCTCCGCGTACTTTTCCGGCCTTTGAGCTAGAATGGCGCCCATGGCGAAAGCACGGATGTCTTCTTCACCCCCAAGATGATGCTCAATGGCGAAATTGATTCCTCGCCTGCGCAACTCTTCTTGAGTCTGACCAGCAAGAGGATTGGCCAGCTTTGCATTGATGTTACGCCGAGCACGCTCCGCAACGGTGCCGAGCGAGCGTTGGAGAGCAGTGTTGCCATCAGTCTCCTGACGGTTGAGAGCAGATGCCCCAACGACAGGAGGCTCTTCTTTGCCGAAATAACCCTTCATCTGCGCGTGTTGGTGTCTCGTTTGCGCTGCTGCTGGTGGTGGTGCTTTGAAGAGGGGCTAATGAAGGACTGCGAGACGACTAGGAAGAGGTTTATGTTAGTAGGACTGTCAACACTTCAAGTTCATGGCCGAAAGTGAATGACGATCGATCCTTGGAAGTTACACTCCTACTGGACCAGACTGCTTATTCCACACCATGTGTCCGACAACAAAGAGAAGTAGCCTTCATAAAGAAGTTGAAGTCGAACCGTATGGATGGGAGATCATCTGGCTGAGAGACGAACCGGTCTTGGCAAAAGGAGGTCTGTACATACAAAGAATCCTCTCTTATCCCCTGGACCATTACCAAAGATTCGGGTGGAAATGAGGAATGGAGCGAACAGGTGAAGGGAGACTCGACTCACTCGGCCTGGTTGACCAGCAGAAGGACCGCACGACTGATCTTCCCAGTCGACATCCCGCGGTGATGACAGCCCTTCGAACGAGGCTGAGACCGGGCGTTCAGTTCAGCTGATCGTGTCGCTCTTCTGCTCCCTCACTGAGTGCTTCCAAGTATCGAAGTTGAAGTGGTCGCTGGGGTGACTGACGGGATGCGGACAAAGAGGCAGTGAGGTGGAAGTGAGGCTCGTATCCTACCCAATGACCATCAAACAATCTTCTCGCTCAGGAGCCCAAGACCTAGTCTTCGTGGTTGAACCAGATGAAAATTAGATGGTCTGTATCTCAGCAAATGCCGATGAATGATAGTTGGCCCGACATTCTTCAACTGCAGTCTCTGCAGTCTCTGCAGTCTTCTCGAAGTGTCTGAAGCGCGTACAACGTTGCACGATCCTACATCTTCGACCATTTGGTGAATAGCACATGAATACAATGGACCGGGTCCCTTGTTCCGGAGTCAGCCGACAGCTTATACGAGAGTCCATGATAATGACTGACAATGTGCTGATCTGCACGACTGTCGACAACGTGTCTTTGGGGAGGGAGGGGGGACGAATGGGGAGACCCCGGATTTCCGTCGCTTATGCTTGGCTTCTGGCTTATGGCTTATGGCTGATGTTTGGAGTCTATTGTTTGCGATGCGGGGTTGCCCGCCCCGTCGGAAGCGGGATTGACAGGAGTGGAGTGCTTACTAGACTACTAGGTACATAGTGTAGATATACAGGCATCCCCAATGACAACATCATCCTGAGTATATCATCCTGATCCGATATATCCGAACGATCGGAAAGGTTCCTGCATGATACTCGACTCTTTTACCTGGTCTTCCATCCGAAAAGGTAGACGTGGGTCTATTCGATAACTATTCGATATTATGCTGAGTCGGCAAGGGGGCAATGAGGGGAAGGAACCTAGCCGCTTCCGACCCGCCTCTATCATCATTGAAGTCAAGAGACTCTTCCAAGTTCGACTTTCCCCGCCCGCATCGCCGAAACTATAACTATAACTATAACCATAATCTGTTGACCCCAAACATGCTCTTCTGCCTGATCTGGTTTCTCGAACAAGACTTCTATCACACTTCTATCGATTGAAACGTCGAACAAAACACCAACCATGCTCGGAAAAATAGCCCTCGAGGAAGCCTTTGCGCTCCCACGCTTCGAAGAGAAGACCCGCTGGTGGGCCAGTCTATTCTCCACCGACCCCGAAACCCATGTCAAGGAGATCACCGACATCAACAAGATCCGCATTGAACATGCGGACAAGCACGGCGTGGGATACCAGATCCTCTCTTACACGGCCCCAGGTGTCCAAGACATTTGGGACGCCGCCGAGGCGCAAGCTCTCGCCGTTGAAATCAACGACTACATCGCCGAGCAGATCCGTGACCGCCCTGATAGGTTCGGTGCATTCGCGTAAGAACCTCCTCCTCCACTACCTCGGAACATCATCTTAAGTTAGCCTAACGCATCACTCAGAACTCTCTCCATGCATGACCCCCAAGAAGCCGCCACCGAGCTCCGCCGCTGCGTCGAGAAGTACGGCTTCAAGGGTGCCCTGGTGAATGACACCCAACGCGCCGGTCCCGATGGCGACGATATGATCTTCTACGACCAGCCCAGCTGGGACATCTTCTGGCAGACATGCACGGAGCTCGACGTGCCGCTTTACCTGCACCCGCGCAACCCCACGGGGACCATCTACGAGAAACTCTGGGCAGACCGCAAGTGGCTCGTGGGGCCCCCGCTTAGCTTTGCGCACGGCGTCAGTCTTCACGTTCTGGGGATGGTCACCAACGGGGTCTTCGACCGGCACCCGGCTCTGCAGATCATCATGGGGCATCTGGGCGAGCACGTTCCCTTCGACATGTGGCGCATCAACCACTGGTTTGAGGACCGGAAGAAGCTGCTGGGCTTGGCGGAGACGTGCAAGAAGACGATCCGCGAGTACTTTGCGCAGAACATCTGGATCACCACCTCGGGCCACTTCTCGACCACGACGTTGAACTTCTGTATGGCGGAGGTGGGTTCGGATCGCATCCTGTTTTCGATCGATTATCCGTTCGAGACGTTCGAGGATGCGTGTGTGTGGTTTGATAATGCAGAGTTGAATCTGGTGGACCGGGCGAAGATCGGACGGGAGAATGCGAAAAAGCTGTTCAAGCTGGGGGCTTATAAGGATTCGTCGGCGTGATGCAGCAACGTATTCAATCAAGGCCAACTTTTCTCCTGCTCTAACCTTAGATGAACGTAGGTCATGGTCATTAGTGTTCTTTGCCTTGGTGGCAGACTATCCTACTGTTGGCTGCACTACACTGCGTGCCTTTCTGGTGTCTTTCTAGCAGCTTGACATTCATTCTTGCTTGTTGACTATGGTATCCCTGGCATTTGGTGACGTTCCGGAAGATATCGTCGCAACCTTTTCGCCTAATTCAGACGAAAAGTTGCTTCTTTACAGCCTTTGTAGGCTTGGGTTCTCATTCATGAGTAAGTCAACCATTCCATATGCTCCGTGGGAACCTGTGAATGGGAATAGTCAGACTGGTGAATGGCTTGCACCCTTCAAGGGCGAACCGGTCGATGGGGCGATAGCGTGCGTTTCAGCATTGTGTATACAAACACCCTTGTGTGTTAATATTGCTGTTTGTGCCAGCTCCAGCCTTCACTACTACTGTGAATACCACACACGATACTCTGTGACTCTTCCACCTCTCTCCTTCCACCTTAATATCCTCTCCCTTCACTTGAAGAAAAGAGAACCGAATCGATTTCTTGTCCCTATATCTCTTCTTTCTCAGTCCTTCTTCCTCAACCACACTACCATCACCGATCTCAGCAGAGCGAGTCCAAATCCCACCTCAACTTGACAACCGTCACCTCGAACCAGAAAGATGGACCTCAACGTCCCCGTCCAGCTCTCTCACAGCCTCCCTCCCTTCTCCCCCATCCTCCCCAGCATCGAGCAGGGCGAACAACCCACCACCACCGAGCCATTCCCCGAATACTTCGCCTCCTGCGAACAAGCCGACTCGCGAGCCGACACAGCCCAGGAGGAAGCCTACAAATACGCGCTGTCGAAAGTGGTGGAGGCCGGCGCGCAGGCCAAGAGACTCGACGCGATGCTCATGTCCACGATGCTGTTCACCCCGGAATGGACACTGCCTGACCCGACCACAGCCTTCAGCAACACACCTCCAACAAGCACCAGCAGCACCAGCAACGCCAGCAACTCCAACAGCAGCAACAACAGACTCACCCCACCCACCACCCCCACCCACCCATCACGCCCCGAAGCACAAACCACCCCCAAGTTAGCAAGCTACCCAGCCTGGGCCCTGCACCCGGACCTCGAAGCCACCACGGAGAACAAGAAGAACATCCTCGAAGAGATGCGCATCCTAACCAACAGCCCGAGCCTCAGCCTCGCGCTGCGCACCCGCTTCATCACGATCTGCAACACCATCCTGAGCGTGCACACGCTGCTCTTCCGGCGCGTGCCCATCCCCGGCCGCCACCACCCGCTGGACTCGTTGACGCAGCCCCAGCTGCATCGCGCGCACCACCTCGCCCACACGCTGGTCACCGACCTCGCCGCCCTGCACCACCTGTTGTATGGCCAGTACGAGCACTGCCGCAGCGCGCAGCAGACGATCGCGCATATCGCCGCCGACACGGCCAACAAGAACCCGTTCACGCGCTTCAAGGAGATGGCGAGTATTCTGATCAAGTACGTGCCCATCCCCCCCTTGCCCCTACCCTTGCCCATGCTCTTACCCTCCCTCAACCCTCCCTCAACCGAAAGCCAAAGACTAACCGGCCCGAGAAAAGCACCCTCCCCACCCCCCACCCAACCGAACAACGCCTCCTCCTCATCACCCTCGACCTGTACGACGCCTACCTCTACACAGACTACCACCGCCTCCGCCAGTGGCCGCAGATGCTGGCCGAGGGTCGCGACCCGCTGCGCCTGCGCCTGACCAACGCCTTCTTCCGGGCCTGGGATCTGCTGACCCGCGCCCTCGAGTGCTACCAGGCCGTCGCGGCGATCCACGCCCGCATCA
The DNA here is from genome assembly GCF_003184765.1 of Aspergillus aculeatinus CBS 121060. Classification (NCBI taxonomy): domain Eukaryota; kingdom Fungi; phylum Ascomycota; class Eurotiomycetes; order Eurotiales; family Aspergillaceae; genus Aspergillus; species Aspergillus aculeatinus. The sequence continues at coordinate 312,372 of NW_020291484.1, forward strand.
CCGCCCACTACCTGCGGCCCGCCGGCGCGCTGCTCGGCCGCGAGGTCGGCGCCCGCGTGCTCTTCGATCTCAGGGTGCGGGCCGCCGTGGCGCGGTGTCGCGAGCGCATGGTGCGGAATGATCGGGTTTATCAGCGGGATTTGTGGGAGGTGTATCGGCGGGAGGTGGAGGAAGAGGAGGGTGGGAAGGTCTCCACGGAGAGTGGGTGGGAACAGGGGAGGGATGATTGTTTGGATCGCGGGGGTGGGTGCGTGTTGCAGGATTTGTTTCGGTGGGATGAGGGGGGTTGTTATCTGGATGGTGGGGAGGGGGAGGTGGGTTGTTATCTGGATGGTGAGGGGAAGGAGGGTTATTATCTGGAGGGTAGGGAGGAGGGTAGGGAGGAGGGTAGGGGATGGGGGGTGTAGTCCTTAGTCCTCTGGGGGTTGGGTTGTTTCTGTGCTGATGATGGAGGGTGATCCGGTCTGGAGGTGAGGGGGAGTTGTGCTTGAACTGATTGAGGTGATGGCTTGAGCTCAGGTGGAGATCTGGAGAGGTGGTTCTAGGGTTTGGCTCAAGTTCTTCCAGCTCTAGGTGTGAAGGGAAAGGGAGATACTTCGCGATTATCGCGACATGTGGTTTATGCTTGAGAGAAGGTGAAGCGATACATCGCAGAACTAATGATATCCATCTCTGTGATAAATTCCTCTAAGTTGCCTGCTAATTCTCTTGAGTCGTATCTTGACGAGGCTATGTTGCATGCTTGACTGAAGTACTGCAAATAGGTTCGATGAACGCGTGGAGTAACGTTAGCGCACGCTGCCCTTCTCCGTTGTAGCATGCTTTATGAACATATCCAGAAATGTGGACCCTGCAGCTGTGGTATAGCAGGGATTAGCCCTAAAGGGCAGCCATGGGACGGACCTTGGAACTTATACTAGTAAATTGACTGCCATGCCGGGATAGCGACGACCAAAGGCTACAAACGGAAGTCATACAAGCTCCATATAACATCCACTCAATAATGTATATTAGATTGATAAGTTATTAACCAATACGAAGCATGTACAGCACCCCGATCGAAAACGCCGTTGAGAACCGGAGCGCCTATTTGGATCGAGTAAAGTGCAGGTTGACCCTCCCTCCGGGCAGGTTTGACATAAGCGAGTGATATGGGAAGGCAGTAGAACAAAACGTTCCGGCGTCAGCCCAAGTCCACTCATCAAGACAAGCCTCGGAAGTTAACGAGGGTCGGTAGCATTCTGCGCACATCGACTAATTGACACCTCATAGAAGAAAAGGAGAGTGGCAACTTAAGTAGTGCGGGGAGGATGAACCCAAAATCCACGAAATGTCAGGGTTTGGTTTACGATGGCTTGTGAAAGGATCATGACAAATGGTGCGAGGCCAGGCTCGGCGCTATTCGTCCTTCTTACTCGGATCCGTAGCCAGAGGCTCGGCTTCATCCTCGTCGTCCGGTAAAGGAACATCCATCACACGCGCGCCAGCTGTCTCCAAGATTCTGCGACTCCAGGCCCGCACGCCTTTATAGACAGCCTAAGACGAATCAGTCGCTGAGGTCAGTAGATACGGTTCGGAGTGAGGTCACTCACCCACAAGAAGGTACCCACGCCGATGACAACGAGCAGCCAGCCGACTCGGGTTCTCCCGGTATTTCCGGTGTTTCGGCCGGAGCTGTTGCCGCTGATCAGGCGCGTGGAACGCACCATCAGCCCAGGCCAGGAAGAGAACGCAAGAACGGACTTGATGCAGGACAGCAGGCCCAGAGTGACCACTCCCTTGAAATAGTGTTGTGGCCAGGAGACCTCGCGGTCAGGCACCGGAATCCTGGTCTCCGGCTGCACGGGCCAGATACCCCTTAACTCGGTGGGTGCGAGGGGATCATCAGGGTGCGGGATGATGTTGAAGAGAGGGTCAGCAACGAAACCAAGTAGAAATACAGTAAGCAACAGAATGGCGAGAGTCAACGCAAGCTGCATCATGGTGCTACTAATCCAGCGCGCCAAGCGGAGACGTTCTAGTCGGTAATGGAACCCACAGGTCGGGCAGTGCCAGAAATTGCGCCGGCTGTAGCCTGCGTCCGAGTGGCGCCACTGTTGCAGGCATCCTTCGTGCACATAACGGGAGGATCCTTTGCATTTGCAGGGACGGAGCAATCGCCCGGACTCTGGGTCCGACGATTCGTAGACAGGCCGCTGTTGGGGCTGCAGAAACCCCGGGATATGTTCCGAGGGAGGAGGAAAGGTGGGATAGACCGTTTCCAGGCAGATGCGACACGTCCGAGGCGAGTAGTGCCGCTGTCTAGTCTCTTCTGTGGTATTGCCCGACTCCTCCTTTGGAGGGGTGTCCGTAGGGTCCTGCTCGGTGTGATCCGACTGAGGCGGCGCAGCCGGTTCAGCAGGCCACTGCCAGAGCGGCTCATTGCGCGAATCCATTGCTTCTCCTAGTTTGTAGATGGTTGTTGCATAGTCTAAGGATCAGCAGATCTACCAGCGATCTGACGCTTGTGATGCGATCAATGCCGCAGTTATGATTGTTGCATGAAAAAAAGGTTGAGAAGAAACAAAGAGGAGAATTGTTTTGAGGGCGGGGGGGAAGGAAAAAAAGAGGCCAGTTTAAGAGAAGCGGGTGGAGAAGGTCAAGCGCGTAAAAAGCGCACTAGCCGCTCGCCTAACGTCACCGCCCGAGGCGCGGCTTGGCTGGTGGTGGTGGTTGCTTTGCTACTGCTGCGTCAACACCTGCCGCCTGCTGTCCGAAGGGAAGCTTCACGTCAATCCAATCCCCTCCTCCACTACCACCACCACCTCCTCCTCACATTCTCCATCCCCATCATCCCCAATCACTTCCATTTATCTCACCCACCCACATACCTAGTACCCTCCGGAGCTTCTGGAGGTGAAATATCGTCTCCATGGCTGATCGTTACTCTTTCTCTTTGACCACTTTCTCCCCCAGGTAAGCCAAGCTCTCCGCTAGTACTCGAGTAACATCAGCTAACAGTCGGGGTGTAGTGGAAAGCTGGTCCAAATCGGTAATAACCTTCAACCAGCTACTGCTTTGCCGGGTCACTGACAATGCCTAGAATATGCTCTGAATGCCGTCAACCAGGGTGTAACGGCCCTTGGTATCAAAGGTATGGTGGCCCTCGATCCGCCGCAGCCACAGCTACAGCTACAGCCACAGCTACTGACTCCCTGCCTCACCGGACACAGCTACCAACGGAATCGTCCTCGCCACCGAGAAGAAGTCGTCGTCGCCTCTGATCGACCCCCCCTCCCTCTCCAAGATCTCCCTGATCACGCCCGACATCGGCATGGTCTACGCCGGCATGGGCCCGGACTACCGGGTGCTGGTCGACAAGGCCCGCAAGGTCTCGCACACGGGCTACAAGCGCATCTACAACGAATACCCTCCCACCCGTATATTAGTGCAGGACGTCGCCCGGGTCGTACAAGAGGCGACGCAGTCCGGGGGTGTCCGACCGTACGGTGTCAGCCTGCTGATTGCGGGCTGGGACGAGGGCATCGAGCCCGAGACCGGCGATGCCCAGCGCGGCGACGAGGAGAAGGAGGGCGAGCCCAAGAAGGCGACCGGCAAGACGGGCGGCATCCTGAAGGGCGGCCCCAGCCTGTACCAGGTCGACCCCAGCGGCAGCTACTACCCGTGGAAGGCCACGGCCATCGGCAAGCACGCCACCAGCGCCAAGACCTTCCTCGAGAAGCGCTACACCGAGGGCCTGGAGCTCGAGGATGCCATTCACATTGCCCTGCTGACTCTGAAGGAGACCATTGAGGGCGAGATGAACGGGGACACGATAGAGATTGGTAGGTTTTCTGCGTTTGTGGGATAAGGTTTCAGGCTGACGTTTTTGTTTACAGGTATTGTTGGACCTCCTGCCGATCACTTGCTGGGCTTTGAGGGCGTCGAGGGCGCGCGGGGACCCCGTTTCAGGAAGTTGACCAAAGAGGAGATCGAGGACTATCTGACCAACCTATAAACCCTTCTCCGTCTTGTTACACTTTATTTGGCGGGGCCTTATAGCATAATAGACATCTACCAAGTCTGGCAGGGTTTCAACAAGATGATGCTTCTAAAGAACAATGAACAAGGGTGACAGCCGGAAGACCCCGGGACAACCAACGCAAGTGATGAAATGTATGGGGCGGGTCGACATCGCCAAGTAATGCCGCAATCTGAAAAGGAAACCCTAGTACTATACTAAGTCAATGAATGTGATTTGTGCTAAAACAGGTTGTGTCTAAAGTAGGGAGGAACCTTGCACCGTCCGCCACTCTGGGGGATCTCGGCAAGATATGCTACCCTACCATCGACCTCAGGACGACTGGAAGAGCTCTTCCCCCTTGAGGTAAATGCTAGCCACGAGGAATGACTGGAATAGATACTCGAAGTCTCCGCCCCACGGGTCACTGCAGCAGAAGCAGAAACCCAACCACGGCCATCACCTGACAGACACGCCAGTCAGTCTTCGGTGTTGCCAAAATGATAACCTTAGCCGATATCAATAAATCCGCAGGGAGAGAGGAGACATGACTTACCCATTGAGCACTCGCTCAACATCTCTGTAATCCCATACCTATTTCAGGAGTCAAGTTAATGCTAGGTCCCTGGAACTAAAGCAGGAACAAGCCTACAGGGCAGGGCAAGATT